>NW_025900706.1:0-10451 GCF_022539505.1 Lolium rigidum | reverse complement strand
TTAAGCCTCGATGATTTACATTGCTTCAGAGTTCTCTCATCCATGCAACGCCCGTTATCCGTCCCCGTGCCTACAGTATTTAATCCTGCTGTTTACTATAATTACTACTGCTGTCTCCGTTACTCTGCTGCTGCTGTTTCACTACTGTTACTGCTATAAAACTGTTACTACTGATAAACTCTTGCGAGCAAGTCTGTTTCCAGGTGCAGCTGAATTGACAACTCCACTGTTAAGGCTTTCAAGTATTCTTTGTCTCCCCTTGTGTCGAATCAATAAATTGGGTTTTACTACCCGCGAAGACTGCTGCGATCCCCTATACTTGTGGGTTATCAGGGCCTTGTTCTTAGATAGATTTGGGAAATTTACTCTTTACCACACAAAAATTATATTGGACTTTAAACAACAAGAGAATGAAACCCTCACTAAAACTTGGTTAAGATTTTAAAAACTTTCTTTCAATATGGAACATGGGTTCAAATATTGGATGCTTACAAATAGTTTTCATTATGTATTAAACAACAATTCTATGAGTTTCCTAAACAAAGATTCTGAAATTATCTTCTTAGAAAACAAACCTCATGATGCGTTTTCCCTATTAGATGGGATGATAGTGGAAACCAATATTATTAAAAGCTTGAATTAAGTTAGGAGTTTAAATTTAGATATTAATGAAGAAATAAATTATGATGACAAATAAGAGGGTATAGTGGTAGAATCTACTATGTTTTTGGAAAACCCAATGGAATAGGCTAAAGAAATTGTTATCAATGGAAAAGAACCACTGCTTGAAAATGATAAAAAAATAGAACATGTGAAAATACTTAGTGAAGTAAGAGAACCATTATCCGATCTTGATAAGTGTAGCTTGCATGAATTAATTTCCATTCTTAAAAAATTCTCTAAGGATCCTACTATCAATGTTAATCAAGCTGGTTTTGGTTATTATATTGCAAATTATGTTATTAAAGAGAAGTTAAAAAGATATAACAATGAAGATATGATACCACCTATGCTTGGGGATGCTTGGATCCCCAAGATTTTAATTGCTATAGACAAAGAGACACACCATGCAATTCTAGATTTAGGATCTAGTGTCTCAGTTAAATCTAAAGTGCTATATGATTTGTTTAATCTTAAAAACATAGAAAGATGCTATATTGATATTTTACTTATTTATGATTGAATCAAAAAATCATTAGGAACATTTAATAATGTTATGGTTGAATTGCATATGACATATGTACATGTGGATTTTATTGTCATGGACATGGGTAGCAATAACTATAGTCCTATAATTATTGGGAGACCATTTTTTAGAACCACAGGAGATATTATTGATTTAAAAGAGGGGAATGTCAAATTCCAATTCCCACATAAAAAGTGTATGAAGCACTTTCCAAGGAAGAAGGAGGTAGCACCAAGATTCAAGCTACCACATGATCTCCATACCACTTGAACCAAGTAAGTAGGCCTAGCTATATGGCTATAAAGAACGCGCTTTATGGGCCGCAACCCGATATGTTTTTATTTTTATTTTATTTATGCATGCTTGTTGTATCATGTTAATTTTATTTTAGTTTAATCTCTGCATTCTAAATAAAGTACCAAGTTTTTACCCATTTGGATGATAAAAGTTGCAAAACAAAATAAGAGTTGTTGATTCATAAGCTGCACTTTTTAGTGCACAATTTTTATGATTTTTTGGCAACTCCTAAAACTTTGATAAATTCACAGTAGCCGTAACTTTTCATCCTCTATATGCACAAATTGTTTGTAAAATTCCTGACATATCTAAGTGGTCGAAAAATACATTTTTGTTGCTGCAATTTTTTTGGATAGATTATGTCTCTTAATGTTAGAACCACTTTTTAAGTATCAAAATGACTTTTGCTTGAAATTTGTTGATTTACTAGAATGAGTAGAATATTATGTGCTCTCTTATTCATGAAATATAATTTTACTTATGAAGAAAATAGCAGAAAACATGATATCTTTGTACCACTAATGTCACCCCATAGAAAAGAATGAGAAGAAAGTTTTGTGTTGAAGTTTTTTCACAGAGAATGTACGAACACCACACCAAGAGAAATCCAAGAATGATGAATACCATAATATTGGGGATTCCAATTCACCCCACTAGACATATATTAAAACTCTTGGTTTACACACTTCTAAACTTTGGTTTTTGAGCAATAAAGAATTCTCGCTAAAACTTGAGCGTCCTTTATTTGTTTTGTGTCTAGTTTTGTTTTAGAGTTAATAAGACCATCACATAAATATTTTCTTGATTATGAATTATCTACTGCACCGAAATCTCTACTCGTTAATATAATTTGCATACTATTAAAATATGAAGGAGGATGCAAAATTTAAAGCTGAAATTTATATTGTGTATAATACTACTAGTTTCAAATGCTTTATTGAGTGATGATGTGCTATGTGCATTATTTAGTGCTACTTCTCACTAGTATACATAGATGTTTAAGATTAAGTATCATTGTTTGATGATGAATAAATATCTCTATGGATACTATTGCATGCTTCTAGATCTCTTGCTAGCCCAAAAGAAATGAATTCTCACACAAGCATAGACATGTTTCCAATTCCAGCCAAACCCACATGTCAATCATATATACCTACATAGCACTTGTTATTCCAATTATAATATGTGTGTTATGCCTCCAACCATTTCAAAATATTCCTTTTTGTGTCATTTAAAGATCATATAAAAGTAAGGTGTGGAAGGAAAACACCACTATGCATGTCATGGTTTTGACTGATTATGAGTAATGAGCTAGGTTGGAAACATGCTTTCATGGAAAATACCTTCCAACGTTGCACTTACATTTAAGTTGATCATCATGTACCTTGTTACTGCCGGCCATCTCGGATGAAATAAAAGTGGTTATCAAATAAAGACTAGAGTATGCATATATGTTAGAGAAGTGCATTGGGGTACTAACTCAAGCCATGCCTACATGGTGAAATTTTCGGCACGAGCATCCTCAAAATAATAAGTGTGAAAATAAAATAAAGAAATAAAAAAAAGTGGAAAAAGAAAGACAGAAAAAAGAAAATACAAAATATAGAGAGAAAAAAGTGAGAGAGAGTTAGAGAGGATGCTCACAAGACTGTTGTCCTTGTTGTCCCGGTATGGATGGCTTAAGATGAGGTTTTAATTAAGTCCATTTTGTATTTTGTACAGGCGGCATGGAGGTACCCCTTTGTGTTATTCTTGGTTAATACAATATGTGAAAGGTCTGTGATAATCTAAAGTTGAGTAATACGATGTGTGATCTTCTAAGTGTTGGGGCTTGAGGCAATATACTTACTTATAAGAAGTCAAACACATGAATCATAAGTGTCTCTGAAACAAAGAGATACATGGTACCCCATCCTTATGAGTATAGTTGACATGAATTGCATATCTCAAAACCTTGTTTTATGCTCTCTTCACATTTTTAATTTGTTGGAGGTCTAGCACATATATTCCCTACTTACTTTATTGTGTTGAAGAGTCAAGAGAATCAAAAGTACGAAAAGACAGGAAAAAGATTCTTCCAAACAATCTCTATAGGATTTTCCAAAGCATTCTTGATGATTCATAATACTTATCATTCATTTGCTTACAATACTTTTTACGATTATGCATGCTTTGTAGAATGTAAGAGGTATAACATTATGAGTTCATTTTACTTATTGTCATTATTTATTGACCGAACCTTGTAAGACTTTGCATGATTACTTAGAAGCAATATAATAAACTCCAACGGTCATGTTAGTTTTATCACATGTATGCTCGAGGATGAGCATAGGTTAAGCTTGAGGATGTTGATGCATGTAAAATGCATACATGAACTTCGTACTTTATTAACATGAATTCCACACATTTGCAACATATATGATAATAATACTATGTTTTACGATGATTTATGTGGATTTACCAATGATCCCCTTTATTTGGTTTATAACTCTACATAACAGGAAAACCATATTTTGTGTACTTTTCACTTTCAGAGACCTATACGGAGTGAAATTAAGCTAGGATTTTGGGGATGTCTTTTTTCACCAGAAGAAGTAAGATGGGCTTTTGGGCAAACCTCAGGCCTCAGGACCAAAAGTGCCAGGTGGCGCGCCCACATTGCTAGGGCGTGCCACCCCCGTTTTGGCCGTCGATCGTCCAATTCACTTGATTATTTCGCGAACCGCTGTATTTTTTACCTAAAAATCACTATATATATATATATCACCCCATGGGTTCTATGGAGGAGAGCGCCGCAGAAATACGAAGACGGAGGCCGCGACATAGAAGATTGGAGGAGGAAACTCTGTTGGAGCCGCCACCTGAGGGGTATCCACCTTCTCCAACATCTTTATCATAATCACCATGATCAAGGGGGAGTAATCCACCTCTCGACTACGGGTTTGTGGCAGTAGCCTGATCTATTTCTCCCATGTTCTTCGTAGTTCTTAGTGCCATATGAGCTCCTGATGCATGTAAATGCATAAATGAACTTTGCCCTTTATCATATTGAATTCCCACATATTTGCAACACATATGATGATAATACCATGTTTTACATTGATTTATGGGGATTTACCAATGACCCCTTTATTTGGGTTATAACACTGCAGAACAGGAAAACCTTGTTTTGTGTATTTTTCACGTTCACAGACCTATACGGAGTCAAATTGACCTGGGATTTTTATAGCGTCACTTTTTCATCGGGAAAAGAAGCATGGACCCTGGAAGATCACCTGGAGAGGCATGAAGTCCAAAATAGGTTAGGTGATGCAGCCAGGAAGAGAGGGCGCGCCACCACCCCACTTTCAGCCGTCGATCGCCCGTATGCCCTGATTCTTTCGCGAACCGACGTATTTTGCCCTAAACCGACTATATATATTACCCCGAAGAGTTCTCGGGAGTAGAGCACCGCAAAAACACAGAAACACTAAAACGGAGGCTGTTGTTGACAAGATTGAGGGGGAAACTCCACTGGGATCACCGCCAGAGGGATCTCCACCTTCTCCAACGTCTTCATCATCATCACCATGACCAAGAGGGAGTAATACACCTCCGGACTACGGTTTTGTGTCAGTAGCTTGATCTATTTCTCTCATGTTCTTCATAGTTCTTAGTGCCATATGAGCTGCCTATCATGATTATGGTCATATTTGTAATACCTATGTGGTGGATCCTTATTTTATGATATTGTTTTATGAGATATGATCTTATTATATTCTGAGATGTATTGATAGATGCATATTATGTACCCCATTATCAATTATTTGTTCTGATCAAACTTATGTGCAAGAGCGTGTGTGGGGTGATGTGTGTGTTAGATGGAGTAGCATGATTTTAATGATTGGATAGTGACAATATGTTCCATATCTATTATGGCTTTGCCTTTCTTTGGAGTAGCAAGATTGAGGGGTGATGTGTGTGTTAGATGAGATGTATTGATAGATGCATATTATGTCACCTGCTGCCAAAGAGGCTTTGTAAAGTAGTTTTTATAGTCAAAGATGCCATTAGGGTTTCTTCCCCTGTAAGCCACCCTCCCCCCTATATAAGGAGAGGGAGCACACCCTTGCGCGGGGTAGACAGTAGACCATGTATCTGATAGCCTGTAACCTGATTTGAATATGGAATAGAGATATCCCAAGTTGAGATAGTGCTTGTGTTCTTCTTCTTCAACCTCTGGCCAAGGCCAAGTTCTTCAGGAAAGCTACCGGTAATCCATCTGGAGTTCATCCCTGTGCTACCAAAACCCTCCCCCGAATCCTGTAGCGCACATTCGGCCCCAACTCAAGCCATCCCATGGCATCTGTCTGTTCACCACGATGATAGTTTATATCTCGAAGAAGTAAGGGTTAGACCCTAACTTGAGAAGGTAATTGATAATTACTCAGAAGTAAAAGAGCTCAAATAGGTCTAAGATAATGAAGTTGGATGAAGTAGATGTCGAAGGACAATCAAAGCTTAAGAAGGCTAAAGACCAAAGGAGTTCCACTATATCAAAATTAATGATTATTAGAAAGATTCCTTTCATGGAACCTAAAGAAACCAAGAGGAAGATAATTAATATAAACTAGAAGCCATGATTGGATGGGCTAAATGAGTCTAATCCATTTGTAGGAATAAACCACCACGACCATGCCTATTGTAAATACCTTACCAAGTACCATTACTATAGTTATGGTAGTAAGGGAAAACAATACCTTACCTTAAACAAAACTTTTAGAACCAAGATTTGGATACCCAGATAGGAAACTGTCACCACAATTATTAGTAAAATCCATAAGCACAAAAAGATGTCCTAATCCAAGGATCTTTGAAGAGCAAGACAATAAGCTTAGAGTGTTGGAATAAATCATAGAATTGAAGAAAGTATCAGATGTTTAGCATCAGACACCAGAACAGTTGGACAAGGGATATATTCGATTATATCTAATGAGATCACTACAGAGTATGAGAAGGACCGTGATCTGTTCAAGTCATTTTCTATATTCTGAAACGTGACAGTGTTCGAACTTCGGGATGAAGTTCAGTTTAAGGGGGAGAGTATGTAATATCCCAGGTTTAGAGGCTACAAAATGAGAGAACACGAGAGTGTGAATTGAATTCATGCATAGAAAATCCGGGGAATTTTCGCTCTTTCAAATAAAAATTGTCACAGTAACTGAAGTTTCACTTGACTTGCTGGAATTGAAGTAGATCATCAAGTCAAGCGCTATAAACTTCATTGTGATTTTTGTTAAAACCTTGTTTTGGGTAGAGATAATTTGATCTATGGGCTAGATCAAATGGGATTAGTTTTACAGTAACAACACCCTAAGTAAGGATCAATTACCAGATCTTATAAAAGAATCCAATATGGTATTCCTTACAACAACACATGAATGTTTATTCCACTATAAACAAAGAACATAAATAATTAAGAAATTATTCTTTACTTATCTTTTCCATGTCCTTTTACTAAGTCAATATTCCAACCATGATCCACATGGTATATTTTCAACTACAATATTGAACTCATGTCAAGGACATTCACATTAATTCCTTATCAAACCTTGACTCTTCCAATCCTGTTTCTCCAAACTCATTTCTAATAAACCTCTGAGAAAGGAGAGGTTTATATTCAAACCTATCCAAGTGAGGTAAGTCATTGATACTAACTAATGCTATAAGAAATACAAGCCAAGTACTAAACCCTACCTGACCTAGCCAACACTTGATGGTAAGTGAGAACCTGTTTCTAGGGATGAATTAGGAGAGGTCAATATTATGATCATTACAATTTGGTAATGCTCATGAACCCTAGGAATCTAGATGAGGGTGATGAGAGGAATAATAAAGATAGATTAGTGAGTAATAAGTTGATCATGTCTAATGCATGACCATGTCTTGTAGATTTAGATGATAAGATCAACCTTTGTGATAATCAGATATCATCCATCACATGAAATGATAGGTAGATTACAAGAAGTCAACCCTAGATCATTTCTCATATCTTGAGTGGAGGAGTAATGGCATTACACTTAAACCTTGCATATCCAAACACTTGAGACAACCTAGTAATGTCTTGATATAAGAATCCTATAAAGGTGAGGAAGAGTAACCCTAGCCAATAAAACATAACCATAGTTTATGCCTATATCCCAATCCTAGTTTGTGCATCACCTGGGTGATCACAACTAAAACCCTAGACCACATTTGAATTCCAATCCATGTAGCATTTGGGATCATAAATAGAACCCTTCCATACCTCATGCCTATTTATACTTCAATTAGTGAAGCGTCACCAAAACCCTAAACCATTCCACAAGGAATCCATACATAAAACCTAACTTGTGTATCATGGATCACAAGTATAAACCCAAGCCAGATATACTTAAGCTTAAATGCCATTTAGGTGGTTAGATTTAAACCAATATCCAATTCTACTTTGCCTTCCAAGTACCTTGCTTAGTTGACAAATGGAATATTGTATTATATCGACTTCCCGCATTTGTGTTGATGTCCCAGTTGATTTGGACATTCTCTAAAATAAGATCAGAGCACCTCCCTATTCCCTAAAGTGGTCTGATTAAGGCCTACAATGCTAGGACCCCCGCGACCCCAAATCGAGCTGCCCTAGCTAATTCGAGGTATACCAATGTACCATCCATTTCCTGGAAGCAAATTTGGTGCACATGAGCACCAGTGCTCTCAGTTTTTTAAAATATTTAAAAACTATATTTCTGCGATCCAAAAAATCATCACAATTATTCCAAAAATACATACACATGTTCTGAATATTTATGAAAAATTTCGGTAGAAATTGCATTATATTTGAGCTACAGGAAAAAAACAAATTTGTGGCTACGTATAGATGTATATATTTGTCAGAAATTTGTCTTTTTTGTATAGCTTAAAATATAACATATTTTTCTCTAAAATTTCTACCGTACCTTCAAAATGTTTATATGTGTGTGGGTATTTAATTTCATGTTTTTTGAAATCCAAAAATATGATTTTTAAAAATCAGGAGCACTGATGCTCATGTGCCAAATACACTTTTCGCCATTGGAAGCAAATTTGGAGCACATGAGCACCAGTGCTCTCAGTTTTTTAAAATATATATAAACTATATTTCTGCGATCCAAAAAATCATCACATTTATTCCAAAAATACATACACATGTTCTGAATATTTATAAAAAAATTCGGTAGAAATTGCATTATATTTTGAGCTACAGGAAAAAAACAAATTTGTGGCTACGTATAGATGTATATATTTGTCAGAAATTTGTCTTTTTTATATAGCTTAAAATATAACATATTTTTCTCTAAAATTTCTACCGTACCTTCAAAATGTTTATATGTGTGTTGGTATTTAATTTCATATTTTTTGAAATCCAAAAATATGATTTTTAAAAATCAGGAGCACTGGTGTTCATGTGCCAAATACACTTTTCGCCATTGGAAGCAAATTTGGTACATGAGCACCAGTGCTCTCCGTTTTTTAAAATATTTAAAACCTATATTTCTGCGATCCAAAAAATCATCACATTTATTCCAAAAATACATACACATGTTCTGAATATTTATGAAAAATTTCGGTAGAAATTGCATTATATTTTTAAAAATATGATTTTTAAAAGTCAGGAGCACTGGTGCTTATGTGCCAAATACACATTTCGCCATTTCCTCACCTACAATACACTGTTTGAGAGGAGCTGGACAGCTTTCCTCTCTACAGAAACGAAGGAAGGAGGCAACGCATGTTACATGAAAGCAGCGGCTCGTCGTAACAAACACGCATTGACAGTACGTACATGGCTTTGAAAGAAAACAATGAATGGGCACTGTTTAACGCCTTGGATTAAGAAAAGAAAAAGCAGCGACAGCTCTACTAGTCCCTCTTCTACATGTATGAATGCAGGGACTCACAAGGGGTTTCGCAACATCTGGAGTGGAATGGTACGAAGGGGGCAATGGGCTGCACGGTGACGCGTATAAACTAATGTGTAGCTTGTCGCCGCCCCCTGACCTAAAGAAATGGAGCAGTCAGCTCCATGATCAAGAGCACGTTCTCATGTAATTTCCCCTCGCAGTTGCGGTGCATTGGATATGCAAAATATAACGTAAATACAATTGGACCTGTAGTCCTGTGCAGTAATAATGGTCCGACAGCATCGCAAGTTCGCAACCCGCATGTTGCACGAAAACCCTAGAACGGGAGGGAAACTGCAGGAACACAATACAGGACACTTGTCGCCCATCTCAACTGGATAGCTTCTACGCGTCCAACGCAATGAGGTGATGCATGCGTCAGGACTCTGGCTTGTGGATGCCTTCGAGGACCATGGCGACACCGCCGACGATCGAGGTTCGGGACTCCACTGATACATGCTAGTAGAAAACGGATCTGTTCTCCTGATTCTAGAGCTATTCTCTCGGTTTTGAAGTGTCTTTAGCTCCGGTTGTCCAACCGAGAGCCTCCACCTTCAGCTTTGATTGGATTACAAACCAAAAGGTCATCCACGTGACAAACGCTCGGGCTAGGGACCTTTAGTTCCGGTTAGTCTCATCAACCGGGACTAAAGGTTCCAATCAAACCAAGACAAGAGATGGCCGCGCGTTCTAACCGTTGGAACCGAGACTATAGCTAACAATAGTTCCGATTTAAAATATAGCCGAAACTAATGCTTTTTGCAGCCCCGAATAAAAAACTCGTTGTCTACTAGTGACATGTAACATAACTTGTGGTGATTCGTGTTATGCAAACCCAGAATTATGATATAAGTGAGAGTACGTGTTCGTCTTCGTCCATAGAAATAGTAGGACATCTAATATCTAATTTAGTGGTCCGATGCAAATGGATCAAGTTGTGTGAACCGATTTATGTTTGGACGCCTGCATCTGCACGCGTCCCCCGCTTGTCCTCGTGGAGCAATGGCACGAGC
>NW_025900705.1:0-10294 GCF_022539505.1 Lolium rigidum | reverse complement strand
ACCGGGCATCCCCAAGCTTAGAGCTTTCACTCTCCTTGATCATAGTATATCATCCTCCTCTCTTGACCCTTGAAAACTTCTTCCACACCAAACTTTAAGCAAACTCATTAGAGGGTTAGTGCATAATCAAAAACTCACATGTTCAGAGGTGACACAATCATTCTTAACACTTCGGACATTGCTCAAAGCTACTCGGAAAGTAATGGAACAAAGAAATCCACCCAACACAGCGAAAGAAGCAATGCGAAATAAAAGGCAGAATCTGTCAAAAACAGAACAGTCCGTAAAGACGAATTTTAAAATGGCACCAGACTTGCTCAAATGGAAAAACTCAAAACTAATGAAAGTTGCGTACATATCTGAGGATCACTCACGTAAACTGGCATAATTTTCTGAGTTACCTACAGAGAATTAGACCCAGATTCGTGACAGACAGCAATGCTGTTTCTGCGCAGCAATCCAAATCTAGCATCAACTTTACCATAGAGACTTTACTTGGCACAACAAAACACAAAACTAAGATAAGGAGAGGTTGCTACAGTAGTAAACAACTTCCAAGACACAAATATAAAACAAAGTACTGTAGAAAAATAACACATGGGTTATCTCCCAAGAAGTTCTTTCTTTATAGCCGTTAAGATGGGCTCAGCAGTTTTAATGATGCACTCGCAAAAGATAGTATGTGAAGCAAAAGAGAGCATCAAGAGGCAAATTCAAAAACATATTTAAGTCTAACATGCTTCCTATGCATAGGAATCTTGTAAATAAACAAGTTCATGAAGAGCAAAGTAACAAGCATAGGAAGATAAAACAAGTATAGCTTCAAAAAATTCAGCACATAGAGAGGCATTTTAGTAACATGAAAATTTCTACAACCATATTTTCCTTTCTCATAATAACTTTCAGTTGCAACATGAGCAAACTCAACAATATAACTATCACATAAAGCATTCTTATCATGAGTCTCATGCATAAAATTATTACTCTCCACATAAGCATAATCAATTTTATTAGTTGAAGTGGGAGCAAATTCAACAAAGTAGATATCATTATTATTCTCATCAAGTGTAGGAGGCATATTGTAATCATAATCAAATTTATCCTCCATAACAGGTGGTACCAAAAGACTACTATCATTATCATCACAAATAGGAGGCAAAATATCATCAAAGAAAATTTTCTCCTCAATGCTTGGGGGACTAAAAATATCATGAAAACCAGCTTCCCCAAGCTTAGAACTTTCTATATCATTATCAACAATGGTGTTCAAAGCGTTCATACTAATATTACTACCAGCATGCAAATAAGATTTCATAGGTTTTTTAATTTTCGCATCAAACAATCCATGTTTTAAATCAGGAAATAGAATAAGAAGCTCACTCTTGTACATTATGCCAACTAGTGTAAACAAGAAACAACAAGATGCAATTGCAGGATCTAAAGGAAATAGCTTCGAGCACACACACGACGGCGCCAGAAAAATACTTTACCCGAGACCGTAGTATGAGAGCCTTTTACCTTTCCTCCCCGACAACGGCGCCGTGAAAAGTGCTTGATGTCTACGGGAGCTTCTATTCTTGTAGACAGTGTTGGGCCTCCAAGAGCAGAGGTTTGTAGAACAGCAGCAAGTTTCCCTTAAGTGGATACCCAAGGTTTATCGAACTCGGGGAGGAAGAGGTCAAAGATATCCCTCTCATGCAACCCTGCAACCACAAAGTAAGAAGTCTCTTGTGTCCCCAACACACCTAATAGGTGCACTAGTTCGGCGAAGAGATAGTGAAATACAGGTGGTATGAATAAGTAGTAGCAACGGCAACGACACCAGAAAAGTGCTTTGCCCGGGACGAGTAAACAAGCGGTAGTAACGCAGCAGTAGTAACGCAAGATAAAACAGTAAACAAGCGAGCGATAGCGATATTTAGGAACAAGGCCTAGGGATTACACTTTCACTAGTGGACACTCTCAACATTGATCACATAACAGAATAGATAAATGCATACTCTACACTTTTGTTGGATGATGAACACATTGCGTAGGATTACACGAACCCTCAATGCCGGAGTTAACAAGCTCCACAATAATGCTCATGTTTAAGTAACCTTATAGTGTAAGATAGATCAATAGACTAAACCAAGTACTAGCATAGCATGCACACTTGTCACCTTCATGCATATGTAGGAGGAATAGATCACATCAATATTATCATAGCAATAGTTAACTTCGCAATCTACAAGAGATCATGATCATAGCATAAACCAAGTACTAACACGGTGCACACACTGTCACCTTTGCACACGTGCGGGAGGAATAAACTACTTTAATAACAAATCACTAGAGTAGCACATAGATAAATTGTGATACAAAACATGTTGCAATCATAAAGAGATATAAATAAGCACCTCACTATGCCACTCAACATTGAGTAAGTATTCTGTGAAATATGGCCTAAGAGACCCACACGGTGCACACACTGTCACCTTTACACACGTGGGACAAGGAGTCTCCGGAGATCACATAAGTAAAACTCACTTGACTAGCATAATGACATCTAGATTACAAGCATCCTCATATGAATCTCAATCATGTAAGGCAGCTCATGAGATTATTGTATTGAAGCACATAGGAGAGAGATGAACCACATAGCTACCGGTACAGCCCCGAGCCTCGATGGAGAACTACTCCCTCCTCATGGGAGCAGCAGCGGTGATGAAGATGGCGGTGGAGATGGCAGCGGTGTCGATGGAGAAGCCTTCCGGGGGCACTTCCCCGCTCCGGCAGGGTGCCGGAACAGAGACTCCTGTCCCCCGGATCTTGGCTTCGCGATGGCGGCGGCTCGCGGAAGGTTTTTGTGGTTTTCGTCGAACGCCCGAGGTTTTTAGGTCGGGGGCTTTATATAGGCGGAGAGGCGGCGCGGGAGGGCTTCCGGGGGCCCACACCCTAGGGGGCGCGCCCCCCTTGGCCGCGCCGGGGTGTGGTGTGGTGGCCCTGCCCCCTTCTCTCGGCGGTTCTCGTGTGTTCTGGATGCTTCCGGGTAAAATAGGAACACGGGCGTTGATTTCGTCCGACTCCGAGAATATTTCGTTACTAGGATTTCCGAAACCAAAAACAGCGAGAAACGAGAACGGCACTTCGGCATCTTGTTAATAGGTTAGTTCCAGAAAATGCACGAATATGACATAAAGTGTGCATATAACATGTAGATAACATCAATAATGTGGCATGGAACACAAGAAATTATCGATACGCTGGAGACGTATCAACGAGGCGGTGACACAATAGGGGGGCGCGGCCAAGGCCTGGGCCGCGCCACCCTGGCGTCTGGTGGCCCAGTGGCCCCCCTCTGGCCTCTCTCGGGTGTTCTGGAAGCTTCGAGTGATCCTAAGATGCTGGGCGTTGATTTCGTCCGATTCCGAGAATATTTCCTTACTAGGATTTCTGAAACCAAAAACAGCAGAAAACAGCAAGCTGGCCCTTCGGCATCTCGTCAATAGGTTAGTTCCGGAAAACGCATAAATATGACATAAAGTATGCATAAAACATGTAGATATCATCAATAATGTGGCATGGAACATAAGAAATTATCGATATGTCGGAGACGTATCAGCATCCCCAAGCTTAGTTTCTGCTCGTCCCGAGCAAGTAAACGATAACAAAGATAATTTCTGGAGTGACATGCCATCATAACCTTGATCATACTATTGTAAACACATGTAATGAATGCAGCGATCAAAACAATGGTAATGACATGAGTAAACAACTGAATCATAAAGCAAAGACTTTTCATGGATAGTACTTTCAAGACAAGCATCAATAAGTCTTGCATAAGAGTTAACTCATAAAGCAATAAATCAAAGTAAAGGTGTTGAAGCAACACAAAGGAAGATTAAGTTTCAGCGGTTGCTTTCAACTTATAACATGTATATCTCATGGATATTGTCAATGTAAAGTAATATAACAAGTGCAATATGCAAGTATGTAGGAATCAATGCACAGTTCACACAAGTGTTTGCTTCTTGAGGTGGAGAGAGATAGGTGAACCGACTCAATCATAAAAGTAAAAGAAAGGCCCTTCGCGAGAGGAAGCATTGATTGCTATATTTGTGCTAGAGCTTTGGTTTTGAAAACAAGAAACAATTTTGTCAACGGTAGTAATAAAGCATATGTGTTATGTAAATTATATCTTACAAGTTGCAAGCCTCATGCATAGTATACTAATAGTTCCCGCACCTTGTACTAATTAGCTTGGATTACCGGGATTATCATCGCAATACACATGTTTTAACCAAGTGTCACAAAGGGGTACCTCTATGCCGCCTGTACAAAGGTCTAAGGAGAAAGCTCGCATTGGATTTCTCGCTTTTGATTATTCTCAACTTAGACATCCATACCGGGACAACATAGACAACAGATAATGGACTCCTCTTTAATGCATAAGCATGTAGCAACAATTAATGTTCTCATATGAGATTGAGGATATATGTCCAAAACTGAAACTTCCACCATGGATCGTGGCTTTAGTTAGCGGCCCAATGTTCTTCTCTAACATTATGCATGATCTAACCATTAAATGAGTGGTAAATCTCCCTTACTTCAGACAAGACGGACATGCATAGAAACTCACATGATATTCAACAAAGAGTAGTTGATGGCGTCCCCAGGAACATGGTCATCGCACAACAAGCAACTTAATAAGAGATAAAGTGCATAAGTACATATTCAATACCACAATAGTTTTTAAGCTATTTGTCCCATGAGCTATATATTGCAAAGGTAAAGATTGGAAATTTTAAAGGTAGCACTCAAGCAATTTACTTTGGAATGGCGGAGAAATACCATGTAGTAGGTAGGTATGGTGGACACAAATGGCATAGTGGTTGGCTCAAGGATTTTGGATGCATGAGAAGTATTCCCTCTCGATACAAGGTTTAGGCTAGCAAGGTTATTTGAAACAAACACAAGGATGAACCGGTGCAGCAAAACTCACATAAAAGACATATTGTAAACATTATAAGACTCTACACCGTCTTCCTTGTTGTTCAAACCAATACTAGAAATTATCTAGACCTTAGAGAGACCAATTATGCAAACCAAATTTTAGCAAACTCTATGTATTTCTTCATTAATGGGTGCAAAGTATATGATGCAAGAGCTTAAACATGAGCACAACAATTGCCAAGTATCAAATTATTCAAGACATTTTAGAATTACTACATGTAGCATTTCCCGATTCCAACCATATAACAATTTAACGAAGAAGATTCAACCTTCGCCATGAATATTATGAGTAAAGCCTAAGGACATATTTGTCCATATGCAACAGCGGAGCGTGTCTCTATCCCACACGATGAATGCTAGGATCCATTTTATTCAAACAAAACAAAAAAACAAAAACAAACCGACTCTCCAAGCAAAGCACATAAGATGTGATGGAATAAAAATATAGTTTCACTAGAGGAACCTGATAATGTTGTCGATGAAGAAGGGGATGCCTTGGGCATCCCCAAGCTTAGACGCTTGAGTCTTCTTAAAATATGCAGGGGTGAACCACCGGGGCATCCCCAAGCTTAGAGCTTTCACTCTCCTTGATCATATCGTATCATCTCCCTCTCTTGATCCTTGAAAACTTCGTCCACACCAAACTCAAAACAACTCATTAGAGGGTTAGTGCACAATCAAAATTTACATGTTCAGAGGTGACATAATCATTCTTAACACTTCTGGACATTGCACAAAGCTACTGAAAGTCAATAGAATAGAAAAATCCACCAAGCATATCAAAACAGGCAATGCGAAATAAAAGGCAGAATCTGTCAAAACAGAACAGTTCGTAAAGACGAATTTTATTGAGGCACCAGACTTGCTCAGATGAAAATGCTCAAATTGAATCAAAGTTGCGTACATATCTGAGGATCACTCACGTAAATTGGCATAATTTTCTGAGTTACCTACAGAGACTACTGCTCGAATTCGTGACAGCAAGAAATATGTTCCTGCGCAGCAATCCAAATCTAGTATTGGCTTTACTATCAAAGACTTTACTTGGCACAACCATGCATTAAAATAAAGATAAGGAGAGGTTGCTACAGTAGTAAACAACTTCCAAGACTCAAATATAAAACAAAATTGCTGTAGTAAAATAAACACATGGGTTATCTCCCAAGAAGTTCTTTCTTTATAGCCATTAAGATGGGCTCAGCAGTTTTAATGATGCACTCGCAAGAAATAAGAGTTGAAGTAAAAGAGAGCATCAAGAAGCAAATTCAAAACAAATTTAAGCCTAACATGCTTCCTATGCATAGGAATCTTGTAAATAAACAAATTCATGAAGCATGATGCAACAAGCATAGAAAGATAAAACAAGTGTAACTTCAAAAATTTCAGCATATAGAGAGGTGTTTTAGTAACATGAAAATTTCTACAACCATATTTTCCTCTCTCATAATAATTTCCAATGGCATCATGAACAAATTCAACAATATAAGTATCACATAAAGCATTCTTATTCACATGCATAAAAGTATCATTACCCTCCACATAAGCATAGTCAATTTTATTGGTAATAGTGGGAGCAAATTCAACAAAGTAGCTATCATTATTATTTTCATCATCAAATATAGGAGGCATATTGTAATCATAATCAAATTTATCCTCCATAACAAGGCGGTACTAAAAGACTACTATCATTATAATCATCATAAATAGGAGGCAAAGTATCATCAAAGTAAATTTTCTCCTCAATGCTTGGGGGACTAAAAAGATCATGCTCATCAGAACCAGCTTCCCAAAGCTTAGAACTTTCTATATCATTAGCAACAATGGTATTCAAAGTGTTCATACTAATATGTTCCATGGGTTTTTTAATTTTCGCATCAAACCATCCATGTCTTAAATCAGGAAATAGAATAAGAAGCTCATTGTTGTCCATTACGCCAAACTAGTGTAAACAAGAAACAAAAAGATGCAATTGCAGGATCTAAAGGAAATAGCTTCGAGTACTTACAACGGTGCCGGAAAAGTGCTTAGTAGCCGAGATCCATAGTGTGAGTACCTTTTACCTTTCCTCCCCGGCAACGGCGCCAGAAAAGTGCTTGATGTCTACGGGTGCTTCTATTCTTGTAGACAGTGTTGGGCCTCCAAGAGCAGAGGTTTGTAGAACAGCGACAAGTTTCCCTTAAGTGGATCACCCAAGGTTTATCGATCTCGGGGAGGAAGAGGTCAAAGATATCCCTCTCATGCAACCCCGCAACCACAAAGCAAGAAGTCTCTTGTGTCCCCAACACACCTAATAGGTGCACTAGTTCGGCGAAGAGATAGTGAAATACGGGTGGTATGAATAAATATGAGCAAGTAGTAACGGCGCCAGAAAAGTGCTTGCTGGCGTGCGGTTGATGGTAGTAATATTGCAGGAAGTAAAGATGCGGTAAAACAAGTAAACAAGCGATGATTGCAGTATTTGGAAACAAGGCCTAGGGATCATACTTTCACTAGTGGACACTCTCAACATTGATCACATAAATAAATAAGTTCTCTTCCTTTGTGCTACATATACTCTTGTTTGATAATGAACACCATTCGTTGTGTAGGGCTACAAGAGCACCTCAATGCCGGAGTTAACAAGCTCCACAACATTCGATATTCATATTTAAGTAACCTTTAGAGCATAATAGATCTTTGCAATTTAAACCGAGTACTAACATAGCATGCACACTGTCACCATCACACCACGAAGGGGGAATAAATCACATCAATACTATCATAGTAATAA
Source organism: Lolium rigidum (assembly GCF_022539505.1). Taxonomy (NCBI): domain Eukaryota; kingdom Viridiplantae; phylum Streptophyta; class Magnoliopsida; order Poales; family Poaceae; genus Lolium; species Lolium rigidum. Next base: position 2,529 of record NW_025900705.1, on the reverse strand, counting down.
TTAACTCCATAACCTAGAAGAGATTATGATCATAGCCTACGCCAAGTACTACACGATGCACACACTGTCACCATTACACCGTGAAGGAGGAATAGACTACTTTAATAACATCACAAGAGTAGCACATAGACTAATAGTGATACAAAGCTCATATGAATCTCAATCATGTAAGGCAGCTCATGAGATCATTGTATTGAAGTACATAGGAGAGAGATTAACCACATAGCTACCGGTACAGCCCTTAGCCTCGATGGAGAACTACTCCCTCCTCATGGGAGACAGCAGCGTTGATGAAGATGGCGGTGGTGTCGATGGAGGAGCCTTCCGGGGGCACTTCCCCGTCTCGGCGGCGTGCCGGAACAAGGACTCCTGTCCCCCAGATCTTGGCTTCGCGATGGCGGCGGCTCTGGAAGGTTTCTCGTACCGTGGCGTTTCCGTATCGAGGTTTTAGGTCAGGGACCTTTAAATAGGCGAAGAGGCGGAGTCGGAGGGCTGACGAGGCGGTGACACAATAGGGGGGCGCGGCCAAGGCCTGGGCCGCGCCACCCTGGCGTCTGGTGGCCCAGTGGCCCCACTCTGGCCTCTCTCGGGTGTTCTGGAAGCTTCGAGTGATCCTAAGATGCTGGGCGTTGATTTCGTCTGACTCCGAGAATATTTCCTTACTAGGATTTCTGAAACCAAAAACAGCAGAAAACAGCAACTGGCCCTTCGGCATCTCGTCAATAGGTTAGTTCCGGAAAACGCATAAATATGACATAAAGTATGCATAAAACATGTAGATATCATCAATAATGTGGCATGGAACATAAGAAATTATCGATACGTCGGAGACGTATCACCCGACGGGTCAACAACTTTGACCGTTATCTACTGACTAGTGGGGCCACGTAGAGCCTGCAAAGACACGTCAGACCATCCATCTTTGTTTGACCGTAAGCATCACCGTATCCCTGACCAAAACACGGACGAGTGGTGCTTCGGTATATCGAATGACAAGTGGGGCCATGACGCTGACACAAGGGGCAATACACGGGTAGGATTAGATTTTTAAATGGAGCTCTACAGCGATGGCACGGAGGAGGTGGCCTGCGGGGTGTCGATATGAGATCGACGTCCACAAAGAACTGCATGAGGCCAGACCAGACGCATTAGATAGATATGAACTAGACGTGTTTAACCATGCAAAGAAGAGAAGAAATGGTCGAGGACATCGACGACTACCTCAACACTTTGACTGACGGTGTCGGACACGAACGCGAGCAATGTAGAGATAACTAGTTCTCTCCTTTCCGGCGTGTATAGATGGGTGCTAGGGGAGTGTGGTGGCGAAGGGAAAGACCTCGCGGTGGTCTGTGGCGTCCAGCATAGCGGGGTGGCGTGGCCATGCCCACAGTGGCGTGCATGTTCGGCATTGGCATCAGCATGTACGTTCGGCATTGGCCTCGGCGGTATCTCTGGTGTGTCAGTGGTCGAATGAGGGGACGGGATTGAGGGTGCATCCCGACGGTGACATAGCAGTGGCGGCGAGCATAGCCGTTCTAACCATGCCGATATTGGCATCGGCATCATTTGGAGGCTGTGGTTTTCGAATCAAGGTGGGATTTGTTTCTTGTATGCCAAAATGAATTTGAAACAAGTTTCATGTTGAAGGTTAGGTAAAATACGAAAGTTTGTAACTAAAAAATTTACTGGCACCATGGTGAGGTTTTTTTATAGAGTTATACGGTTCGGCAAAAGTTTTTGACAATTTTTAGATATTCCTTGTTGTTACACGTATGACATCATGTATTGCAAATTTGGGGTCATTTGGAGATGTTCGAAAAAAATCAATTTGCTTAAGCGCATGCCATTTGGTCACACTGAAACCAGCTTTTGTAACAAGTTAGGTTTTTTCGACCTTCTCTAAATGATCTCAAATTTCATACAGATGATCTTCTATACGAAGATAGGTAGATTCTTTCGTTTTTACAATTTTTTGAACTTTTATTTCCCTTTATAATACCTAGTTGATTTTCAGGTCAAAACCTCGAAAGTTAACATAAGTAGATGGTGAACCCTCCCAAACTTCAAATACAAAGATAGATAGATTCTTTCGTTTATCATTTTTAGCGTGAAAAGTAATGGCTACAAGATATTGGTGATGGTTTATCATTTTTAGCTTGAAAAGTAATGGCTACAAGAAATCGGTGATGGTTGATACGTCTCAAATGTATCTATAATTTCTTATGTTCCATGCTAGTTTTATGACAATACTCACATGTTTTATATACACTTTATATCATTTTGATGCATTTTCCGGCACTAACCTATTAACAAGATGCCGAAGCGCCGCTTCTGTTTTCCGCCGTTTTTGGTTTCAGAAATCCTACACAGGAAATATTCTCGGAATTGGACGAAACAAAAGCCCACGGTCTTATTTTCCAGAGAGCCTTCCAGAAGTCCGAAGAGGAGACGAAGAGGGGCGATGAGGCGGCCACACCCTAGGGGGGTGGGGCCCCACCCCTGGCCGCGCCGCCTTATGGGGTGGGC
>NW_025900704.1:0-47077 GCF_022539505.1 Lolium rigidum | reverse complement strand
TGTATGTCCATTACATCATTCAAATAATGATATGATCTTGTTATTAATAACATCCAATATTCATGATCATGAAACTATGATCATCTATTAATCAACAAACTAGTTTAACAAGAGGCTTATTAGGGACTCTTTTATATTTACAAAACACATAAGTATTAATGTTTTCGGTTAATACAATTATAGGATGGGATGCAAACATTTATCATAAATACAAAGATATAATAATAACTCCAACAGTGACGCCATGGTGCTCGGAGAGGATGAGATAGACGGGGGCAAAGAAAGAGAGATGTCATACTGCACCAACTAGATGGGAACGACAAAACGGGGGTACTTGTTTTAGGGCATTTCTGCAATCCACAATTTGGGAGGAAGGGGCAATAGATCTGACCATTCGTAGCTAACGTGACAACTCTCATAGACATTTGCAGAATTACAGAATCTGTGTATTTCCACCTGATACGTCCCCCAATTATTGTTGATGTTATGTTATGAGCATGGCCTTGAACATTCCGTGCTAATGCACCAAATCTATCGAAGAGCCGCTGCATGGGAAAACTATTTTCCGTTCAATCATGTCTTCCTTTTTTCATATCATGCTTCAATCATCTCTTAGTAAAATCACCCCACAGTTTATTTTCGGGAATATATCATTTATTAAATTACATGAAAAGCTGTATTATGACATGTGTGATTTTTAAATGTATGAACATATTTTTATATGCATGCTATTTTACTACATATAAAAATATGTTCATTGAATATGATTTTCCATGTGATACATGGGAATTTATTATGAAATGCATGAATATTTAATTGAAACATGAAAATTCTTGATAGGCGTGAAAATCCAATTATGTGACACATGTTATTTTCTTCTTATTAGACAAGCAAATATGATTTTCTAGATAAATATCAAGGAACCCATTACTATTTAATAGGTAGTTAGATACGACCTAATTTATTATGATAAAAATGAAAGTGTCCTAAACCTAAATTCTAAACCCTTAGGTGGAGAGAGATCGGCTCCGCATACCCCGACTACTATGACTTGGCTCATTTTGGCTGGGAAAACCGTTACACAACGTGCGTTTATGGGCGCTACCAATACTACCCATGCAAGGTAGTGTTTTCTTTTCTATTTTTTATAAAATATTCATGTTTCGAACAAACTTTTAAATTTTTTATAAGTTTAAATTTATTTAGATTTTGAAAATATTGAAGTTCAAAAAATGTTCAAACATGAAAATTGTTTAGATTTGAAAAAATTCATTTAAAAAAATAGATTTTAAATTTTTTTTGTCAGAAAAAACATTTAATTTGAAAATGTTCAAATTTAAAAATTGAAACCTCGCGTAAAGCCAACAAAAAAGAAAAAAAACCAGCAAAATAAGAAGAAATCAATAAACCAACAAGAACTAAAAAACTATGAAATACTGAAAGGAAACCGCTATGTAGTGCGTGATAATGTTTAAATTTGAAATTAAAATCTCACGAAAAAAACTAGCAAAAAGGAAAAACCCGTGAAAACTGAAGAAACCAGTAAAAGCCAAGGAGCCGCGGAAACCGAGCTGCTATACAGTACGCGGTAATGGGCTGGCCATCCGTCCGGTCGGGCAAGGCGGGAGCGAATAGCACCGAGAGGTTTGACCCATCACCGAAAATTCACGGCCCAACCAAGCCTACGCGGCTCAAGTTTGTAGCCGCGCCTGTTTCCACATGACCTCATCAAGTGGCGCCGTGCGGCCCTCCGCTAAGATCCAACGGTCGCCCGACCCCCCTGAAACACGACAATTTAGACTGGTTCAGTGGTCAGCGAGTCTTCCGTTCTCATCACAACTGCGTAATCGCCGTGTATCGCCGTGTAAAGAAAAAAGGAAACTGCCTAATCCCCCGCCCACCTCCCTTGGATCAGGCCAGGCCACCCCCGTCGCCGCCGCCGCCTGCCGCGCCGCCGCCGTGTCGCGGCCGCGCCAATGGCGACGGAGCTGGTCCCCGTGGTGGACCTCCGCGCGCTCTCGCAGCCCGACCTGGACGCCCTCGCCGCCGCCTCCGCGCACGCGGTCGCTCCGGGGAGCTGCCCCGACGCCGGCCCGCTCCCGCCCCTCAACATCGACCGCGCCGTCTTCAACGAGAGCGCCGGCTCCCGCAAGCAGACCTTCTCCCGCCACCGCCTCGCCACCGCCTCCTCCTCCTCCGCCGCCCTCCCCACCTCCCCCGCCCCGTCGGCAGGCAATGACCCCGACAACCACCTCATCGCCCACCACCTCCGCCGCCTCTTCGCCCGCGACGCCCCCGCCCGCCCGCCTTCGACCTCCGCCCCACCCCCACCCCAAACCCTAGCCGTACGCGAGCCCTCGCCCCCGCCGCCGCCGCGGTCGCCGTCCCCCGATCCCGACCGGGAGACCAGGAACTCCAAGGGCGTCTCCGTCGATCTGGTGCGGCTCGCGGGGCTCGAGGACCCGTACGGCGAGGAGCTACAGAGACGAACGGCTGGGCTGATGTCGGAGTACGAGCTTATGGGGTTCATCACTGGCCTGGAAGGGAAGTGGGCGAGCCAGAGACACCGGAGGAAATTTGTGGACGCGGCCTTCTTCGGGGATCACCTCCCCAGTGGCTGGAAGCTGCTACTCGGGCTCAAGCGCAAGCACAACCAAGTCTGGGTGCATTGCTTGCAATACGTGAGGTTTGCCGCTTTGACTTGTCATCATTTTTTCCCTATAAATGATGATACCTTTCTAGTGCTGCTATACATAGATGGAATGCAATCATAACATCTATTCTGTTACACTCTTTATGCTTCCTTCAGTGTATATATGGATAGATAGTGTACGCTGACTTATGCAAGGATGTGTGGTGGTTTTGGGTTTGTGAATATATTTTAGCTCTGGTAGCGCTCTCAAATTTAACTTATGCCCCAGCTTATCAGGCGCAGATGCTTTTATTTGAATTTAAGGCTTGTTCGTTATAACCTATAGCTGTCAATACATACATGTGATGCATGTTTCCTCCTGAATAGGAATGTGGTTTATCCGTTTATGTGTTAATACTTGATAATGCTGTTGCACAAGCACATTGCAAATAAATAATCCTAAATGAAAACACACAAAGATGCTAGATACCTGAGTTTTCTGGTGTGCACAGAAGACTGATGATTGGTCATGGTATATGAGCATTGGTCAGCATTCATCCATGTTGTTTCAGCTTTCAAGATACAATCATTAGCAGTTTATGCTATTAAATACACTCTTTTGCTTTCAGCACTTATTTGCTATAGCCTTCAATGGATTCATATATGCACATCTTTGGCAGTACCACTACCTGACTGGTTTGTGTTGATGACGGTGTGTTAATATATTCATAGCTAGAGCATAAAGGTGTAATATTATGCTACATAGTTCCTATTTTAAGGACTTCAACATGGTACATGTTAGGGAAGTTTTGTTCTCACCTCTGGGTTCTCACTGATATGCGGGTTTAAACCTGTTAGTGAGACTGATAGTGGATAAAAGAACTATGCCACAGTGTAGTGGGAAAAATAGTACTCACATCCATGTAGTCCAAAATTAAAGTCTGCACAACAATTAGACCCAAAAAATGCAAGCTGTGTGACACAAAAGTGAGATCATTGGAACATTCTGTTGAATACGAATCCATTGATATGATTTTCATGTCACATAACCCACATTTTATTAGTCTATTTTCTTGTCAAACTTCAATCTTGGGATGTGTGGGTGCACTACATTTTGCAACACAGGATCTACCTTTTATTTTGCGTGCTTTGCTTTTGCTGTAAGTAACACCGGACAACTGAGTATACCGGTGAGCTGAAACCTTTCCAAGATATTACTCCGTATGTAGTTATGTACTCGGATTTATACCACCGTTCTTTATTTGTTATGATAGGTTTGCTATAATAAGTTGAAGATTATTCTGCACCGTTAGTTGTTTAATTTAGCATATTAACTAGTATTAGTTTTCTTCTTAAGGGCTAAGGCTACCTTTTGCTGTTAGAATCAGTGTCCCCCGTGTTGCTGGCTTTTCACATTGTTGATTGGTTGCTGGGAAGCCTAGTTGAGATAAGAGATGATTTCAGAAATATGCTTTGCTTTATGTACAATGTTTGTGCTGCTCAGTGAATGTATTTTTTAATGCTTTTGCCATTTTCGTCTAGGCAGTACAACTGTGCTTTGCATGTATCATCTAAATGTAGACATCATATTTATCTAGCGTATCTAAATTACAAATCATATTTCCAGCCCAAGAGGACATCAATTTGGTACTTGCAGAGAAGTTTCTGTTCATCTTATGTCACTTCTTGGGTATCCAGAGGCCATAACGCTTCCTATTCAGCATAACAGCCCAAAACACTTGCGTGATGATGATGGTCATGATGATGGACATGATGATGGACATGAGGATGCTCATGATGATGTAAGTTTAAATTGTATTGCCACTTTATTTTGTAATGGAGTTTTCCTATTATAATTTATGTATCTGACAGGCTGTAGGTTTCCAGCAACAAGTTCACTCAAGTGTGGATAACCAAAATGCTTTGCCAGTTACCGCGGTTAACGTTTCCAGCCATTCTGGCAATTCAAATGATGATAAGGAAGATGGAAATAGAAATCCAGCAAATACTAACCAAAATGCTTTGCCAGTTACTGCGGTTAACTTTTCCAGCCATTCTGGCAATTCAAATGATGATAAGGAAGATGGAAATAGAAATCCAGCAAATACTTATCAGTGCGAAAAATGCAATTTAACTTTGCATGACCAAAGTGCCTATGATCAGCACCAGCTGTTGTTCCATAAAAAGAGGAGGGGTAAGAGACGCAAGAGGAGTAGCAAATATGGTGAGCCAATAGTAGGCAAAGATGGAAAATTTGAATGCCCTGTGTGTCACAAGAACTTTGAAGAGCAATCACGGTACTTCGGTCATGTTGGAGCCCATGCAAGGTATGAAGGGCTTACTCCTGAAGCTTTCTTAGATAAGATATTGTCAGGAAAGGCAGTCAACTACCCTGTGGGGGAGTTACAATTTACTCTTCAGGATCTTAGTGAATCAACTGAACCAAATGTCAAGACTCCGAGCGGAGCAGCATCTCTACATCAGAATTATTCAAAAGAACAAGGGCTCGATAGATCAAAAGTTAAAGAACTTTTTGGCATAAATTGTTCGGACAGTTTCAATAAGCCCAATGAAGCTTTGTGTAGACCTGAAGAGGTTACTCCTGTTACAGATGCTCGAAGTGCTTGCAAGTATGGAAACGATATGATGGATTATGCTGCTGTAACTATTCCAAAAGTAGCTCCTCAGTCCAATGATCAACTAAATGGTGGAATTAATGGCTTTGCTGTTTTTGGTAATCAGGCAGGAAGCTACCATGCTTTCAGACCTACTACCTTCGCAAGTGCTAATCACCGTTATGAGGACCAGATTGGTGATCGTAGCCTGCCTTCTTCGAAGCATGTTGAGTTCAGTAACACTATGAAAGCAAGAGATGTCAACCTTAATTCACGCCTAGACACAATATCTTTCCCGATTGCTGGTGTAAATAATGAAACATCAACTGCCCTTGATGAGGCTAATCAATCATCTATTACTGGGAAATGCTTCAGTGCCAGTTTAAATAATAATGACGGTGCATCTACTACATCATCCTGTTCTGGCTCAAACAATAAAGTACCTGGTTCCGTTGGCATGTCTACTGGATCATCTAATGCTGCCAGGTGCATCAGTGCTAGTTATGGTAATGATTCTGTTGCTAACATTTTTGGCAACAAGAACAGCACCATGGCATATCCATCTAATATGAACATGCGCCCTATCTCTCCTGTTGTGACTAATGTGGATTCTTTTGCTTCCCGCTCGGATCATTCAAAGAACAGTGACAAAGAGCGTGCATCCAACACCAAGGAACGAATGAATATCACGCAGCACAGAACAAGAAATGAAGCTGCATTCGGTATTGAAGGGTATGGGACTGATGTCTATACTGGTGATATCACTGAAAGGAGTCTTGCCCAATTTAGTAACAACTTGAGTCACCTAAAGCCCAATATTCCAAGCAGCTGTGCATTACCTGAGTCAAACACTTTGACAGCCAGTAACTTTATGAAGGGAACTCATGTCCAGTGCATCAATGGTTCTTTTATTTATACAAGTGATGCCAACAACATGGAGGGTTCTTTTGTAAATAAATCCATCAGCAATAATGAACCAAAGGGGTCTGCACATGATGTGATGGGAAAGCCGAGTAACAATATGCAAAACTTCTACAATGGGACTGCTCCTAATTGCACCCCACCTGCAGTTAACACTAGTCAGAATGTCAATGGTGTAGTATCTATGCAGGGCAATTTTGGTTACATGTCCACTCTGGTCCATTCTGTTGGTGATGTTCCAAGGAGCAGTACAACCCAAGATCAGGTAAAATTACATGATTTTGCATGCTTACAGAACTCTTGCACTGTTCAGAAGTTTGATTTTTAGGGCATCGATAGTTAAATGGCAAACCTATGTTGATTTGATACCTATTCCCTCCATTCAAAATAAGTGAAGCAATAGAAATATGTTAAAAGTAAATGGATTAAAAGTTGGTTCATTTCTCTTGTGGTATGAGTTTGGTTCTGCATGGTTGAATGAGGAAATACATGTTGCGGTTTGCTTAATGTTTCAGAAATCCATTTATGTGAAGAATGGCCTTGTAGTTGATGATAGTAGAACGGTAGAACCAGCCCAATAGAATATTTAGAGAATCATAAGACGCTAAATATTAATCTGGTGGGCTATACTGTTATACGATTTTGCTATAATGACCAAATGACCTGTTACTGCCATTTAGAGACGAGATATGCACACCTTTTGGTTGTGAAACATAATTTACTGTAAAACCAACCTTAAGCCTAATTAGTTAGATAAGAGATGACACCACATGTAATTACAGGATTAAACCCAGTTGAGCTGGTTTTGAGCCTGGTTCTAATTAGATGGTATTGACCCATGATAATGGTTAGATTATTAAGTACTGTGCTACAGGAATCAAATTTGCAACCTTGATAAGTTTACATGGGACCATATTGGTCAATTCAAATATCTATAGAGCTCCTTTGATTCATATGATTTGTGTAAGATTTAGATCCCATAGGAAAATTTCCTACACAACTTGTTTGATTTATAGGAACATATCCTATAGGAACTAATCCTATAGGAATCTTGTAGTGTAAATCCTATAGGAAAAAAACATTAGGTCATACCTCATGGAAAAATTCCTTTGCTACATCAAACATACTTCATCTTCCCATAGGATTCAAGATGGCATGACATCTCAATCCTATGATTTTCCTATTCCTATACTTTTCCTATCCTATGAATCAAAGGAACGTTTCACTTACGGGGAAGGGAAATTTTGTCAAGCAATTACTGTTCTATGATGCAGAAGATAAATACATTTTTTCCCATATGCTACATAAATACAAGTAGAATACCTTGTTGATCTTCCAACATTTTTTATAAATACATTACATTCCTACACGTGGAATTGCATTATATATGCACACCAGGGTTCAACCCCTGTGACCGAGGCCAATTAAACATGCTGGTTATGCGCAGATGCATTTTGATACTTCTAATTGTGCTGTTTTTTTTTGTTCTGTTTTTTCAAAATGTTGCTCAATATGACTCCATATTTTGTTTAATATCCCAGTTGTATTGTTTCTGTATTCCTTTCTTGCTGAATACCATGTGATAATGGGTCTTTTTAATAATGAAAACAGTGTGATTTGCAACTTGGATTCGGTGGCCAGAAGCAGCACATATTCCCTGGTTATGGAGAGCTTAGATCGGCTGCATCTGGATCCCCTCAGCTTGGTGGCATGGCAAGAAATAATAATTTACCCACTGGATCTTCACAGTTTGGCAATATGGTCAGACCTAATTCTTTGCCTGTTGGATCCTCTCAGGTTGGGAGTCTGGCCAGTTCTAATTATGTGCAAAGTGGATCCTCTCAGATTGGGCGCATGGCTGGACCTAATTCTACACCTCCTGCCGAATCCTCTCAGTTTAGGCGCATGGCTGGACCTGATACAAGACCTCCTGCTGATTCCTCTCAGTTTTTGCACACGTCTGGGTCCAATTCTAGACCTCCTGCAGAATCTCAGTTTGGACGCGTGTCCAGACCTAATCCTGTACCTGCCGGAGAATCCTCTCTGTTTAGGCGCATGACCGGACCTGATTCTGGACCTCCTGCTGAATCCTCTCAGTTGTGGCACATGTCTGCACCCAATTCTAGACCTCCTGCTGAATCCTCTCAGTTTGGGCGCATTGCCGGACCTAATCCTGTACCTCTGAGCGAATCCTCTCAGTCCAGGAGCATGGCCAGGCAGAATTTTGTCAGGACTTCCGAGCCAACTTTAGTGTTGGGCAATGCGCCACAGATGGGAAGTGGCCCTCCGGTCCAATCAGGATGGGATCTGAACTTGTCAAGGATGGTCGGTGGAGGAGGCATGATAGCAGCACTATGTGTATGGTGCAACAGCCAGTTCCACCATTTTGGCTCGGTCGACGGACAGCAGGCTGATAACTATGGGCTCATTTGCCCGTCATGCAAGGAGAGGGTGGCTGCTCAGCGCAATATGCCCAATAATGGCTCGTGGCAACCCTGAGCCAGGCGATGCGGCCGTTTTCCGATCATCTTTGTTGGTGAATGTGAAGTATCTTGGTGTGTGGTTTTTGTTGATGTATCCAATGGGGGAAAACCACCTGCACTGAGCAGCCTGCAGAGCTGAGCAGGCTATATCTAGGAATGATGTTTGTATTCGGTAGGCTCTGTCTTCTCTTAGAATGTGTAAAGAACAGTTTCAGCAGACCAATGTAGTTGTATTTTGTTAGAGCAGAAAGAGTGGAGTTATCTTAAACTTCATTACTTATCGTAACCGTGCGGCCCATGTAAGATTCTTGCAATTCCGGTAGTGAGAACAAAGTCTTCTAGTGCTGTAACAAGCTTCAGGGAATCTTTGAGGTTCAGTATAGAAAAACCTACTCGCTCTGTTCCATATATAAGATGTTATTACAACCAATATACTTAAACATTGGCTGTAACAATATCTAATATTATAAGATGGAGACATTAGTTGCCTAGTTTTGTCAGACAAAATCTAAGCGTGACAAAATCTAAGCGTTATACTGGTCTGCTTTTTTTTTTTTTTTTTTTTTTTTTTTTTTTTGCTTGTTGAGCTGTAGCTGCGATAGTTACGGTCTTTGTTCAACATAGAAACCTAGGGTGTGTTTGGTAGCCCGGGTCAATCGAGAATAACTATCTCTTCCCATACATGATGACCCTAGCTAAGTTCAAATGAGATGAGATGTTGTTTGGTAGCACATGTATGAGCTGAGATGAGATGTTGTTTGGTAGCACATGTATGAGATGAGATAGTGAGGATACCACCTCAATTGATTTTTGCACTAGTTCAATATTCGAACAAAGTTAGACTTATATGTAAGAATTAAATACACATTTACTCAATATTTTGTGAAATACACACTCGATCAATATTTTGTATTTGACTTGTAGTTATTTTTGCAAAAAAGGTGCAGCTTTTTTTTGCAAATAAGTCCTCAAACAGAGTAACCAAAAAGCCATCGGGTCCTTCAGCTCGATCTACGCAGACGAGCAGCACCGGCCGCGGGCCGTGGCTTGCTAGAGGTGGCGGATGGGGGCAGGAGCGGCCGGCGGTCAGGGAGGGGCAGCATCCAAGGCCGGCGACGGCGTCCAGGGGAGGGGCGGTGGCGGCCGACTGCCAGTGGAGGGGCGGCGTCGGACAGGCAGAGGAGGGGCGGCGTCCAAGGGCGGGGCGGCGACGGTGACAGCCAGGGAAGGGGCGGTGGCGGCCGACTGCCAGTGGAGGGGCGGCGTCCAAGGGCGGGGCGGCGGCGGCGACAGCCAGGGGAGGGGCGGTGGCGGCCGACTGCCAGTGGAGGGGCGGCGTCGGACAGGCAGAGGAGGGGCGGCATCCAGCAGCGGCGGGCGGCGTCCAAGGGCGGGGCGGCGACAGCCAGGGGAGGGGAGGCTCGGTGGCGGCCAGCGGCCAGCAGCAACCAGGGAGAGGACGTGCACGGGAGCTGTCCATGAGAGCAAGAGCGGCTGGAAGCTGTGCGGGAGCAGGAGCGGCTGAAATGAAGAGGCGGGCTGAGGTTTGGGGGTGTCGCGCGGGCTTCCCGAGAGGAGTTGCGGGATGGACTCAGCCAAGCTGGGTTGTGAAGCTCGATTTGAGCTTCACAACCTGGCCAGGCTGAGAGAGCTTTTCCGCATGAGGTGAGCTAAGCTGAGATGGGCCGACTCAGTCTAATAAACAATGGATGGTTGGTTGAGATGGGTTGAGATGAGAATATGTGAGTTGGTCCAGGCTACCAAACACACCCCTAGTTGTCGAGATCAGCTAGAGATCAGCCTGTAGCTGAGCATTCAGGCACGGATGCACGGAGCCGATCGATCCTCCGATGGGTATGGTTAGGCAATAAGCTTGTTCAGGCATGTGTGCGTGTGATCGTGCGTGGGAGTGTGACTGCGCGGAGGTGATGTTGCGCCAAGAGCGCGAGGAGGCCAATGTTTAAAGGATTTTTTTTTTCATTCAAAGGTCTTGAAGAAAAATCCACTTGATTTTTCCGCAGGACTTCTTGAAATAAATTTTAAAAATTACTCATTACATATTTTTCGGTGGAGCTCGTGAACGGTCTGATGTAGGGACTAGAACTCCTTCGAGGATGTTTCTGCCACGCATAAAAACCGTTTCCGTTGGGCAAACCACATGATCACCCGATTATTCTATGAACGCGACTAGGGAGTCTCCGGAGGCTGGTTAGTTCAATCCAGCTCTCACCCTAAAAATAGAAAGTTAGACCCGGTCAGACGAAAACGGAAATTCCAAGCCCTCGCTCACATGAGGCGTCAACAACCACCGGCTCATCCTGTTTCGTCCCGGCGCCGACAACCACCGGCTCACTCCCGCCGCCGCGCTCATCTGCTCCGGCCAACCTCCCTACCGCGATCCAACTTTCTTCACGCCGTGGACCACCCGACGCACTTCCTCCGTTCTCACCTGCCACTGCCAAGATCTCCAAAATCCAGTGCCTCCCGCCGGTGGGGTGGAGCCGGAAGTGAATCTGGCCGGATACCGCGCAGGAGATACCACGACTAGCGCCTGGAGGAAGTCGCCGCGACCTGGGAGGCGCCCATTGTCCGGGAGGCAGCGCGGCACCAAGTTCGTCTGCAGGAAAATCACGGTGCGCGCAGGGGGGCCGAAGCTCGTGCGACGGCGGAGGAGGATGGATGGGGGAAGCACGCGCTGCAGCACAGGGCAGAGGACGGGCAGCTCTCTGGGAACCGCTAGGGCCAGCGATGGTGGGGATGGCTGGTGCCTACGGGCTCTCGTGCTCGTTGGGGAAGAAATACACGGGAGGAATAGAATAGGAAAAGGGGGAGAGAGAGAAAAAGCTGAAAAACCTGAAAATGGGTACCGCACGTTTATAGTCCTACATATCCCTGTGGTAAGTTGCTCCCTGTGTGGGAAAATTGTCTACTGCTAAGTTGTTTATCTGATCCGTCGTTGTATAGATCGGTGTGGTGAAATTTTTTACTATCTCTATTTACAAAAAGATGTCAAAAATTTGTCTAAATTTAGATGTATCTAGACATTTTTTAGTGCATAGATATATCCAAATTTGAAAAGCTTCGACATCCTTTTTATAGATGGATGGAGTACTTGTTATTGTAAAGTTGTGCGACAAAAGCCAACAACTTCCTAGAACTGAGACCTGCAACTGTGCACCACTAGCTGCCTTATATAAATAGTTTCAGTCATCGCCGCAAGGTAGAGCTCCGCCTTGATCAACGCAGATGTGGTTGGATACACGAGAGAACGAGGCACGTGAGCTACAAGAAGGCAAACATGTGTCACTTTGAGATCCATGGTGTCACCCCTCATGAAAGCTAGATCGAACAGTCGCGGATCGGAGCTCTAGGATGATAAGGTGGGTGGGACCAATCTTCGGTGCAGATATAGTTGATGGTGGTCTTTAATTAGTTGCAGCAATAACTTTTGTGCATATATAGTTGCTACCACTTCTTTAAATAAGTTGCTTACACTCTGGTGTGGAGGTAAACAACTTTACAGATTTGGTATGCAACTTAGCACTAGGGGTATACAACTTAGTAATAATAGGTATGTAACTTACTACATGTGTTATCGAAGCAACAATTTGCAATCTCCGTGGCACTTATCGCCACAAGGTACAACTCCACCTCGATCAACGGAGATATGGCTGGCGACGCGAGAGCACGAGGCACGTGAGCTGCAAGAAGCCAAAGGGGGTGTCACTTTGAGACCCATGGTGTCTTCCCTCATCAGGGCCACACTGAACAGTCGTGAATCGGATCTCTAGGATGATAGGGTGGGTGGGACCACCCTTTGGTGCATATATAGTTGATGGTGGTCTTTAATTAGTTGCAGCCATACCTTGGTCCATATATAGTTGCTACCACTTCTTTAAATAAGTTGTTTCCACTCTGGTGTGGAGGTAAACAACTTCACAGGTAGAGTATGCAACTTAGCACTAGGGGTATACAACTTGGTAGTAATATGTATGTAACTTAGCACATGTGTGAAGAAACAATTTGCTATCTCCGTGGAAGTCATCGCCGCAAGGTACAATTCTACCTTGCTCAACGCGGATGTGGCCGGTGACGTGAGAGAACAAGTCATGTGAGGTGCAAGAAGGCAAAGGGTATGCCACTTTGAGATACAAAATGTCATCCCTTGTCAGAGCTAGACCGAACTGTCGCGGATCGGAGCTCTATGATGATAGGGTGGGCGGGACCTCCCTTAGGTGCAGATATAGTTTATGATAGTCTTTAATTAGTTGCAGCCATACCTTTAGTGCATATATAGTTGCTACCACTTCGTGAAATAAGTTTCATCCACTCTGGTGTAGAGGCAAACAACTTCACATATATGGGGTATGAAACTTAGCACTAGGGGTATACAACTTAGCAATAATTGGTATGTAACTTAGCACGTGTGTGAAGAAACAATTTGCAATCTCCGTCGCAGTCATCGCCACAAGGTACAACTCCACCTCAATCAATGCGAATGTGCCGGTGACGCGAGAGCACGAGACACGTGCTGCAAGAAGCCAAAAGGGGTGTCACTTTGAGACACATGGTGTCATCCCTCGTCAGAGTCAGACCGAACAGTCGTGAATCAGAGCTGTAGGGTGATAGGGTGGGTGGGGCCACCCTTTGTTGCATATATAGTTGATGGTGATCTTTAATTAGTTGCAACTATACCTTTTGTGCATATATAGTCGCTACCAATTCTTTAAATAAGTTTATTCCACTCTAGTGTGTGGAGGTAAACAACTTCACAAATTGGGTATCCAACTTAGCTCTAGGGGTATACAACTTAGAAGTAAGGGATTTCTAGTTTCGTGCCCCTGGTTCGTTAGTTGTACTCAGTTTTCCCCAGCCTCTTAACTTTTCCTCAGTTTTCCCCTCCCTCTAGTTTGAAACCCCTTCCAGAGGCTCGGACGGGAGGGTTGCCGTCCGTTCAGAGGCCTTCCGTTACCGGTGACGGCTAGGGAGCCGCGGTGGTTTTGACTTGACCGTTGCTTTCGAAATGTGTTGACTATTGACCGGAAGAGCTGACCCAAAGCTTTCCCTCCGTCCGAGACCGGAGGAGCTCACACACCGCCCTCCGCCGCCACGCCATCCTGCCCACCTACCTTATGGCGTCGTCCGCCGCCGAGCCGGCCCCGCCCCCACCACCACCCCCGGGCTCCGCCTCCACCGGATCCGGATCTACCCCTCGTCCTCTTTGTAATTCCGTCCGGTGCGCGGACTATTCCCGCCAGCCGTGGAGAAGATTGGGAATCGGAGGGATCTAACGCATGGATTCCATCCGGGTAAGCATCGTCCGCCTATCCCATGTGAATTAACAAGTAGGCAGTTTTTGAGCGCCAATCGTTGTTGCTCAACTAACCGCGTTGCTTTTCGAATAGGATGGATCCGAGCCACGGCTTTTCGGCCGGTGGTTAGGCTGGATTCTAGCTTTACGCGTGATTCTAAACGCCGTAAGACCGGGTTTAACTTCCCTGCGGTGGTTGCAACCACCATCTCGTTAACGGATTTCAAAGCTAACATCTACGATAACTACACCTGGAGCTCTCTCGATGCAGCTCATTTCGAATATTTCAACAAACTCGGAGGGAAGATTTGTTCCACTAATTTCCGAAGAAGATCCGGGATTTCTTTTTGCTTTGAATGCTTCTTGCCGGTTCGGTAAAATTCGTATCCATGTGGACAGGGGCCGGGCATCATCCGGTGCCGGGGCATCATCGGTGGTCGGGCATCATGTCTCTCTACCGCCGCCGCTCGCTAATAGTGTGCGCCGTGGCGCTCCTTGTAGGTCCACAGCGAGCACCATCTGTCCCCGGTGCTAGTGGTAGCCGGATCGTTCGTACGGTCGATGTGGAGGATGATGCGGACATTGAGGATCAGCCTCCTCAAGATGATGAGGATGAGTTGATGTTTCCGAATTGGTAGATCGATGCGAGTAGCGTGCAATGGAGGATCAATACATGGAAGATATGGCTTTTGGTGCCGGATTTGATGACACCGATGATGAAGAGAAGAATGAGAATGATGACAGACCTCGTTTTAGCCGATTACGAAGGTGAAGACTTGCCAACAATTGAGTGGAACAGGGAGAAACCCCAGCTTGTAGAAGGCACCGTGTTTCAAACGATGATGGACTGCCGTAATGCAATTACTACATATCACATTCTCACTAAGAATAATTTCGAGGTTATTAAAAGTGAGCCGGGTAGGTTCACAATTAAATGCCCATACCCAAGGTGTAGGTTTAGGCTGCATGCATCCACAATGCGCGGAAGCAGCTTGGTTCGTGTACTACGCCAACCAGCTTGTGTATTTAGATCACGGTGTAAAATTTGTTATCTATTACTGACATCCCTTATCATTATGTTTCAGATAAAGAAGAATAATGAGATCCATAGGTGTCCACCTCTAGGGGAGAGCCAGAGCTGAAAACAAAGCTAGCGAAGACTAGGTGGTTGGCAGATGTAATCCTAGATTGGCCGAGAGAAGAGCCTTCACTTGGTCCAACAGCACTCGTAAAAAAGCTGGTTGAGAAGTATAAAATGAAGGTACCTTACATGAGAATGTTCTATGCAAAGGAAATGGCTCTTGACAAGATCAATGGTCCATGGAATGAAAGCTTTCAGTTGCTTTACACTTTCAAAGCTGAAGTGGAGATGGCTAGTCCAGCAAGTGTTAGTAGCGATAGACAAGCATACAGCTTCCCTACAAATTGAAAAGCGGGAAGGTAATGCACAAGGAATGTTTCTGAAGGGCTTTTGTTTGTTTCAAAGCTTGCTGGAAAGGCTTTTGGACGGTTGCGAGGCCTTATTTGGCCGTGGATGCATCAGCTCTTCATGGCAGGTTTAAAGGACAGCTAGTTGTCGCTACTGTCAGCTTGATGGACATAATTGGATGTTCCTCGTTGCTTATGGGGTTTTGGAGGTTGAGTCACAGGAAAGTTGGACTTGGTTTCGCAGAATTTGCGCGACCTTATAGGTCATCCAACAGGACTTGTTATCCACACGGACGCTTGCAAAGGTTTGGAGACTGCAGTAGAAGCAGTATTCCTCGGAGTGGAGCATAGGGAATGTATGCGACACTTGGTACAGAATTTTACAAAGAAATTCAAGGGTAAAGTTTTTACCGACAACCTATGGCCAGCTTCATACACATGCAGCTCTAGGAAGCATCTGTTTCATTTGGATGTGTTGTATAAACAAAAACCTGGGGTGAAGGAGTACTTGGATGAACATCATGGTAGGGTGTGGTCAAGAAGCCAATTCAATGAAATTTGCAAGGTAGACTATGTAACAAGTAACCTTGCGGAGAGTTTCAATTCAAAGGTCAAGTCATTGAAAGGGCTTATGCCGTGGCAAATATTTGATAAGATTAGGCAGATGATCATGATAAAGATCGATCTGCGTCAAAGAATTGCATCCACAAATTATGTTGGCCATCTCATGCTCCCGTCTTTGATTAAGTCTTTGCATGCCAGGGCAAAACAATTGAGGATGCAAGTGCGTCGGAAAAGGAATGGAGGCTGAGGTAACCTACACCGACAAAGACAACAGAGCGATGGAGGTATCCGATGAGTTTGGTTGATAGGACATGCCATTGTAGGGGATGGCAGATCCGTGGGATACCCCGCATACACGCATTGTTTTTCATGAGTGTTATAGGGGGTGAAGATGGTGAAGTTGATCAGTATGTGTCGAGTTCTTCTCCGTTGCCAAATTTAGGGCTGCATATGCTATGAATGTTCCTACCTTGTTGGGAAAAGACCAATGGATGAAAGTCGATCCAGTGCTTCAAACTCGTACTCTCCAAGTATTGACTAGACCGGCAGGTAGGCCGAGGAAGAATAGGATCGAGCTAGTGCAGAGGGTGGTGCACCGATTCGAAAACGTAAGTGCAAACGTTGTGGAATCCCTGGACACATTGCTAGGCTTTGTAAAAATGGAGTTGACCCAGCTTTTGGAATGGAAGATCAGAGCGGGAGCAGAAAATGCAGAGGAGAATGAAGCAAGCAATTCAACTTGAGATTGAAGCAACAGCTCAACATGATGTGATTGAAGCAAGCAAATGCGAGAGGAGATTGAAGCGGCTAGCTCAACATGAGGAGATTGAAGCAAGCAAATGCGAGAGGAGATTGAAGCAGCGAGCTCAACATGAGGAGATTGAACCGATGGATCGAGAGCGGGGGAACAGATGGATGTAGAGCTGCTTGAACCATTGGATGGAGAGCAGAGGGAAAAGATGGATATAGAATGGCTTCAACCGATGAGTCTAGAGGAGAGGGAACAATATAGTCGAGAATGCCACGAAAGTGGTAAGGCCATGATACAAGCTAACTTCGAAGAGTGCATGGCAGAAGAAAAATCACAAGCTTTGCGGAAGAAGAAGAACAAGAAAGAGGGCAAAAGGAAGGTAGACACCGGTAATATCCCCGTTAGGGTTACCCGAGTAAGGTGGTGGCCCCGGCGAGTCACACCAGGAGCAAGAGAAAGATTTTATTCTGAACAACTAATTTGAATTTGTATGAACAATTTGTATTGGGGTTCCCTTTGTATTGGCGATCCCTTTGTGTTGAACAATTTGTATTGGGGATGCCTTTGTGTTGAACAATTTGAATTTGTATGAACAATTTGTATTGTGGTTCCCTTTGTATTGGGGATCCCTTTGTGTTGAACAATTTGAATTTGTATGAACAATTTGTATGCCACATTTAAGCCACATTTATCATTTTAGGGTTTTAGGGTTTTAGGGTTTTAGGGTTTTAGGGTTCAATTCAAAATAATTCAAAACATGGTGGAACCTTCCCATGGAGCCTTATTATGTTACCTACAACCTAGAGAAATAATAATGGAAAAGGAAATATAGAGATATGAAGTTTTTATGCCAAAAGCTTCAAAACCACTTCCTAGTCCATGAGCTACTAGATATGAAGATGCAGTGGCTTTCTCGCTCAATACACCTCCCAAATACCCACTATGCTTACAAACTTTGTCCAAATGAGTCCAAATTCGTCACACTTGTGTATCTTTGAGTTGCAAACAATATCTAGTCGGCCAAAATGTAATATATTGTTCAAATAACACAATTTTACAATTTTTATGCCAAAAGCTTCAATTTCCCTTAGTCCGTTTATTATTTGGGTGCCCCTGTTTTACTTAGTGTTACTCAGCTTTTCCTCCGGGCCCACTTGTTTTACTCAGTCATACTCGGTTTTGCCCTTCCGATAAACATTTCCTCACTTTTCCCCCTCTTAGTTCTACTCGGCTTTCCTAACTTGTACTCACCGGCTGATCTCTCGATTGGTCGAGATGTATGTCACACGGATCTTGGTTAGTTGAAAGCTCAACGAACGCTTGCACCGTTCGATCATTTATGATCGGACGGCCCGTATCTCTCTCTCTACCACGATGGACGCATACGGAGACAAGAGCAGAGCACATACCTACCAACCCTGGCAGTCGCATATTCCAGCCGCATCCTCCTCTCTCGTATTTCCTCTCTTACTACGGCGGTCGCGGCGGCGCGGATCTAACCGTGCGTGCGGCGGCGTGCGGCGGCGCAGATCTAACCGTGCGTGCGGCGGGCGCAGCGGCGGCGCGGATCTAACCGTGCGTGCGGGCGGCGCGGATCTAACCGTGCGTGCGGCGGCGGCGCGGATCTAACCGTGCGTGCGGCGGCGTGCGGGCGGCGCGGATCTAACCGTGCGTGCGGCCGGCGTGCAGCGGCGCGGATCTAACCGTGCGTGCGGCGGCGTGCATCTAACCGTGCGTGCGCCGTGGATCTAAGAGTGCCGGTGAGGATCTAACCGTCGAAATAGTTGAAATGTCTCTCTCTGTCTAATGTCTCTCTCTGTCTCACTTTCGATTCTATTCTCGGATCCGTTGAATGATGAAGAACACCAAGACGGCGGCCGTGCCGACGGTGGTCATCGATGCCACGAACATTGAAGCCATCGCCTACAACATCGCTTCGACGGCGCGCACCCAGCCTTCAATGTCGGAGCCTCGTTGATGTCTCACTTCCGGTGCCGAGAGTGCGAATCGATGCCAAGACGATTGAAGCCATCGTCTACAACCGCGCCGCAAAGCCGCCGATCCAGCCCTCCGCAGATCCGTCGCCGATGAAGAACACCAAGACAGCGGCGGTTCCGACACCGGTCATCGATGCCACGAACATTGAAGCCATCGCCGATAACATCGCTTCAACGTTTGATGGCGCGGATGACCACCCTCAGCCGCCCGTCGTCCCGGCCTTTCTTGCCCATCGCTGCGCGACCGTGTTCGACGCCGCAAATTGGGATAAATTATTATAAATTTGTATTTTTCAATTTCCAAATGGGATAAAATTGTTCGAACTACTACCTCCGTCTCAATAAAAGCTTCTTCACGTTCTTGATGTGTCCATGTACATCCGTATGTATGATTTGAATTCTATCCCAACTTGATTGGGAAGATATTGATATGTATTTGATCCGGAGGCTGGTACATGCTTTCACTTTTGGGATCCCTTGCTAAAATTATCGTGCACATTACTTAGCACAAGTAGGAAATTGTACACCGAAATACAGTGCTTAGAGCCACAACAAAATACAAGTGGTTAGAGCCATCTACTCGAATAACAATTCTATACTAAATCGTCTACCGGAACCACATAACCGCTAGGACAGGGATGACACCTAATAAAACTGCACGGATGAATCTACTTTTCTCCTCTCCCATCACTTTTAGTTCATGTTCTAGATTTTCTACCACTTGATCAAATACGGCAAGATCTGTCTCAACTCTCAACTTCTCCTTGCGAATAAGCTCTGAATTCTTCTTTTCTTCATCCACAATACGCTTCAGCTCGAATATCATCGAGGTTTTTACGGGCCAATTCATCACCTAAATTGGCCACCTTCTCCTCCAAATCCATCCTCCGGCTACACCACTCGGGTTGATTCATCTTGGTATGCAATGTACCATGGATCATCGGCTTGCTCGGCTAACCGTAACAATAATGGAAAAAAGAACAACCGAAATCACCCCAACGAGCCATGGCGGAACTTCAAATTCACCCCAAATTCAACGGTAGTACGAGAGCTGAAGCTATATACCTGCACTTCCGACGAGGTAGGAGAAGTAGAACGTGGCCACGACATGATCGAATCCCCACCCTCGCCGGTGTACCCGCTACGACGAGACATTGAGGACTATTTCGTACCTGCAAACTCCAATAAATTACGGGAACCGAATCGATTAGGGGGCGGGGGAGGCGGAGCGGAGGTCTACCAATTGGTGCGCGGAACAAATCCCGGTCGTCGTGGGCGGCGGATCCGCTTGCGGCGGACTTTCCTGCGGTGGGTACAATGCGTGCGGACGAAACAAGTGCCTGGAGCCGTGGTTGACGTGCAGCGCCGCAGTTCGTCCGACGCCGCCGGGGGACGGAGCCGGCGGCGCGACGAGGCGCCGGCGCGCCGCCGGCGATGGCTGCTCCGTCCGACGGTGGGGAACGAGCTGCCGCCGGTTCTCCGGTCTAGCTTAAGAATAATTAATTAGCGAACTTGTTGCTTCTCTCTATGATATTCTCTAAAGACATATATCGGAGCGGCAAGATATGATTTTTCTCTCTAAATAAATAGACGACCCCACTCGGTCATTGGTCGCGCAGCCCTACGGAGCGGCAATATATGAGTTTCTCTAAATAAATAGACGACCCCACTCGGTCATTGGCTGCGGCAGCCCTACGGAGCGGCAATATATGTCTTTTCCTGAAAAATAGACGACCCCACCGGGTCATTGGCTGCGGAGGCCCCACGGAGCGGCAATATATGAGTTTCTCTAAATAAATAGACGACCCCACTCTGGTCATTGGCTGCGGCAGCCCCACGTGAGCGGCAATATATGTCTTTTCCTGAAAAATAGACGACCCCACCTGGTCATTGGCTGCGGAGGCCCTACAGAGTGGCAATATATGAGTTTCCCTAAATAAATAGACGACCCCACCGGTCATTGGCCGCGGCAGCCCCACGAGCGGCAATATATGTCTTTTATCGAAAAATATACGACCCCACTCGGTCATTGGCTGCGGCAGCCCTATAGAGCGGCCCCATTTGTCATTGGCAGCACCGCGTATAAAATCATGAAATAAAACGGCCCACACGTCGGCCGATAGATGGATGGCTGCTCCGACGTGTCTCCCGACCCTACCCGTCGGCACGAGACGGTCGTGGAGGAGCTGCCCCTGTGCGGCCCCACCCGGTCGGACTAACGGTCAAGGCCTCCGACCTCGACGGCTACCGGCCGTTCCAGCACTTGTGCGTGTTTCAAACTAGAGGAGGGGAAAACTGAGGAAAAACTAAGGGACTGGGGAAAACTGAGTACAACTAACGAACCAGGGGCACGAAACTAGAAATCCCTAGAAGTAATAGGTATGCAACTTAGCACATGTGTGAAGAAACAATTTGTAATCTCCATGGCACTCATCGCCGCAAGGTACAACTCCACCCCGGGTGAGAGCACAATGCATGTGAGCTGCAAGAAAGCCAAGGGGTGTCACTTTTATACCTAAAGTGTCTTCCCTCGTCAGAGCCGGACCGAACAGTGGTGAATCAGATTTCTAGGATGATAGGATGGGTGGGACCACCCTTTGGGGCAGATATAGTTGATGGTGGTCTTTAATTAGTTGCAGACATACCTTTTGCGCATATATAGTTGCTAAAGCTTATTTAAATAAGTTGCTTTCACTCTGTTGTGGAGGCAAATTTACGGATGGGTATGCAACTTAGCTCTAGGGGTGTACAATTTTGCAGTAATAGGTATGCAACTCATATGTGGAAATGCAAAAATTTACTCTCTACAAACATGACTTGGAAAATGTGTGAGAGAAGAATTTTTAGGAAAAATACAACTTAACTCATATGTGAAATTAATAATTCAACCGGAAAAGATATAAGTTAGCACAAGTGTGAATTTTTTTTGATATCTCTGTGGCATTCGTCGTTGCAAGGTACAACTCCACCTCGATCAACAAGGATGTGGTCGGTGATGCAAGAACACGAGGCACGTGAGCTGAAAGAAGCCAAAGGGGGTGTCACTTTGAGACCCACGGTTTCATCCCTCGTCAGAGCCATGCCGAAAAGTCGCGGATCGGAGCTCTAGAGTGAGCGGGACCACCCTTGGGTGCAGATATACTTGACGGTGGTCTTTTAGTTGCAGTCATACCTTTAGTGCATATATAGTTTCTACCACTTGTTAAAATAAGTTGCTTCCACTCTGGTGTAGAGTTAAACAACTTCACCTATTGGGTATGCAACTTAGCATTAGATGTATACAACTTAGCAATAATAGGTATGTAACTTAGGATATGTGGGAAGCAACAACTTACTCACTACACACACAACTTAGGAAATGTGTGATAGAATAATTTGTTGCATGCAAAATACAACTTAGCTCATATGTGGAACCAATAATTCATCCGGCAAAGATGCAACTTAGCATATATGTGAAAAGCCAATTTGCTATCTCCGTGGCAGTCATCATTGCAGGGTATCACTCCACCTCGATCAACGCGGATGTGGCTGGTGATGCGGGAACATGAGGAACGTGAGCTGCAAGAAGCCAAGGCGGATATCACTTTGAGACCCACGGTGTCACCCCTCGTCGAAGCTAGACCGGACAATGGCGGGTTTGGAGCTCTAGGATGATATGGTGGGCAGGACCACCCTTTGGTGAAGATATAGTTATGGTGGTCTTTTAGTTTCAACCATACCTTTGGTGCACATATAGTTGCTACCACTTCTTAAAACAAGTTACTTCCACTCTAGTATAGAGCTGAATAACGTCACATATTAGGTGTGCAACTTAGCACTTGGTGTATACAACTTAGCAATAATAGGTATGTAATTAGGACATGTGGGAAGCAACAATTTACTCTTTACAAACACAACTTAGCAAATGTGTGAGAGGAACAATTTTTTGTCTGCAAAATACAAATTAGCTCATATGTGAAACCAATAATCCAACCGGCAAAGATACAACTTAGCACATGTGTGAAGAACCAATTTGCTATCTATGTGGCAGTCGTCGCCGTAATGTACATCTCCACCTCAATCAACTTGAACATGTGACACATGAGCTGCAAGGCAAAGAGGGTGTCACTTTAAGACCTGTTGTGTCCTCGTCAGAGTTAAGCCCAAAAGTGGCAGGTCGGAGCTCCAGTATGATAAGATGGGCGGGACCGTGGACAAACCCTCCAAATTAGCATATGACGGTGGCAAGAGTGAGTCGAGATGGATCAATTCACGATATCCCGGAACCATGGGTTTTATTTAGTTTTCCCTCAGTGCATCCAAATTTTAACAAATTTCAGACAATTTTCTTGTGGGACGGAGGAAGTATATAAAATCTCGCTTCACATACTGATTTATGTTACTTCCATCGTTCCACCAAAAATGGCTCAACTTTGTCAAAAAAAAATTTATGGTGGTGTTTTTCTAATTCCTTGAAACGTAGTGACTTTTGAAGCAAAGCATGCAAAAGGATAAGATTAACTTCCATCCGCCGTGCGTTTTCAGACGGGAGAACATTCCCCAAATAATTGCATCTCTGCAGCCGACGGGAGCACAGGGGCCGCGTCGAAGGGCGCACCGCACCATGTGCCGGCCGTTGGAGGCGCGGCCGCGCGCTGGCTGCTGGCCTCCGCCGCTATCTCAGTTGGCCGTGCCGCCGCAATGAGCCGAGCTGGGTCCAGACGCCAAAGGCTCCCGCGTGAGGGGCAACAGTGGAGGTCTCCGCTTCAGGCGCCGCCCGTGTTCGCCGGGCTGGATTATAGGCGGCTGGAGATGCAGCGCGTGGGGCTGAGCTCGCCGGAGATTAGGGATCGTGCTGGTCGGGGAGTAGGGCCGCGGCGGGGCAAGCCGGACTTCAGTGGGGCGGAGCACGCCGGTACCGAGACGCGGCGGACCGAGCACGCCGGTGAGTTGGGACACGGCGGGGAAAACTCGCTGGGAGCAGGACGATCGGCGCGGTTGGGGACGCCAGAGGCAATGGGATCTGGATCCTGCGGAGATGGGAAATGCGGAAGGTAGAAGACAGTAAGACACACGTGGGAGCACGTGCTAGGTGTTGGGCTGTCGGAACGAAAGTAGGCGCGTGGACATGATCGACACCATCAGACGGCCACGAAACGGAGGCTCGGATGAGCCAGCGAGCCTCCGAGCACTTTTTAGCATCTGGGTTATTCTATTTGTTGCCACCATAGTGAAAATTTGAAACTCAATTTTAGGAGACAAATGTGAATGAATTGTTGAATATGTAGTCTTGTTACATTTTGGAAGCAAAGTAATTACCCCAAAATATACAGTGGTAGATCACCACCCAAATGCATGGAACAAATCCATCAAGCCATCCTTGATCATCCCCAAGAAAACCTAATAAAACAGCTGAAAATCCATCCGGCATGGGTGCCTTATTATGTTCTATTTTAGCGATAGCCTCGTTGACCTCATTTTCCGTAAATGTGGCAGTGAGTACATCTTCTTCTGCGAGTGAGTACATCTTCTTCTGCGGAAAACCGAGGATTATTACTCTGCTCAAGTGGGCTAAAAAGATGTTTATATATACAGAAAAGTTACTATGCGCCCTTCTGAGTTAGCGCAACGCGCTTCCAGGGAAGCTTCTCACGGTGAGCCGCCCTGGGCCGCCACACTCTACCTCTGCTTTCGCTACCGCTTTACTCCCCGCCCCACTCCTTTGTCTCTGCTCTTTTTTCCTCGAGACGCTGTTATACATCACCGAGCTCGCCGTGGCAGAGCTCAGAGTTGGAAAACAAAAATGGGAGTTGCGCTGGGGGACGATGGGACATGGGGATGGACGACATGGACAACACTGGAACTTGGTAGATCCGACCACGGCAGGGCTCTAGAAACAGGATTCATCATCGGCGAGCCCAGGTAGGCCAGGTCAGTGCTCCAACACAAGGTAAGTGATTTGTGGGATTTTTTTTATATCGTGCATACGTTCTTTTTGACATTTTAAAAACTCGTGTGCGTATTCCTGCAAACACATAGCAAACTGTCCTACTCTCTTTGTTCTGAACTATAAGATGTTTTGGATGTTTGAATGTGGACTACACATGGACTGAAATGAGAGAAGAGACATACTGAAATGCGTTAGATACATAAGGTTCAGAAACAGTTAGAACATCTTATAATTCGGAACGGACTGATACTACATTTTGATCTCCCCATTGTGAACATTAAAAAGATACATTACAATAGAATAGAATTGACTACACGAGGGAAAATCAAATAACCTTTTTTTAAAAACTTACAACAGTACCGGTTCCAACAGTTGTATTTTTACTTTCTCTCAAAAATGGTTTGCAGCAGTTGGGCGCCTGGTTGACCACTTGCTTGGTAGATTTGAAACATTCATGTGCTGAACAGCAGTCTGACCAATGATTTAAGTCATAATATCTGTTGATTAATAAAGTATAATGTTTTGTATATATGTATCTTCCAATCGACCGTTCAACATTTGGGTTCACCAGCTGTACCATCCACTTCAGCTGAAACAAAGGTTGAATCCGCCTTTATTTACAAACTACGTTGAGATCCCAAAGAATGTACCAGAATGTCCTCACTTAATCTCTGTTCCCAAATATTTCAGTTGATCTGAAGATGCCAGGAGGCCAAACGAAGATGACTAATTATGAAACTTTGAATATTTACCTGAAAAGAATTGTAGACATATATAAGTTGGTGATAGTTTTTTTTGCAATAATGTTTTTCATCAGTGAACTTTCATGGGTTATGCTTCGCAGTGGGTGCGACCCCATAGTGATGGCCCCACATGACAAGAACTTCTCACCACTTTCTCACAGAGAAATTCATCTACAGATGTACCACCTTTCCTTTTTTTTTTTCCCTTTCCCCCACTTATGTAAGTGCATTAGAGTTTCCCGCTAACAAAATAGTATTGGGGCAAAAAGTTTACACATATCTAATCTAGCTTAAATGGAATAATTAGATTTTGCATAAACACATAACTGGAAATAAGCCCATAATCCCAGATTTACTGAAAGATGCAGAAGTCTCGCAGAATGTGCTGATATGAGTTCATGTCTAAGAAAGAGGATGGATACATACCATGGTGTATCTGCATGAAAAAATCAGTCAATGTTTTTCTTGAGGAAGCAAGAAACTTCACTATCCAGTGACGAGAGATTCTTGGAGTAGTAGCTTGAGGTCCTCAAGCCTGTAAAGAATTAACAGGTGTGGTTTATCTGACGAAAAAAACTAGAGGAGAAGTCATTACCTACCTCGCATTACTAAGGTCTGGATAGGTTGCTATGGCATCCTTGAAATCCTACGGAAAGTTCAGGAGATCAGCATGTGGCACTCTCACACTGAACAATAATTTGTAGTTAAGCTCGGTCTTACTTGGTTAGCAGTTGAAGGTGTATATGTTATTATACATGACATGCCTGCTCCTTTTGCTGCCTATCAAAAGAAGGACATCTATTGTGTTCAATTGTGTAGATTCAGTCAATTAAATAAAAAAAATAGATGAATTAAATAAAAACTTTTACTTGTAGTCCAATGACACTGTCTTCTACTACAAGGCAGTTTTTGCTTTCCACACCTAATTTCTGGATCAAATAATGAAGTTTTAACATGACTAATTTATAAAAAATCACAAGTTATACAATATCTTCTTCTCTTGCACTGACTACCTTTGCTGCTGTAACATATATTGATGGATCAGGTTTCTTCTGTTTAACATCATCACCTGCATTCAAACAATCAAGAATTCTGAATGATGCGGAGTGTCTTTTATAGCTTGCATTGCTATGAAGTAACAAACAAGTGCATTTAAATAGAACCTGGATTTAGGAAAATTTAAGCCAAACACATCTCAACCTTTTACTAGACTTTATATCTGTCATTATGTCACCAAGTTCTTTTTCTTAGACCCTTTGAACCAATGAAATATTATAATTCAAGCAAGATAACAACTAGGATGACTGGTTCAAAAACTTTGCAAAGATAATCCTGCACCCTGCTTCACGTTTTAGTGCCAATTAACTTCAAAAAAAAGCATGGTAAGCATGATCAGAACGAAGGAAAAAGAATTAGAAGTATACCGGCAAGGAAGCAGTCCAGACCAGTGAATCGTTCCTATAAACCATATAATGGTGAGAAACATAAGCTCAACCGAGAAAATAAAGTTTCATGCCAGAGATATAAGAAACACAACATAAATCAGATGCAACTTACAAGTCCAATAAGGTTTTCAAGGCACAACACCACAGAACTTTTAGTTGCCGCAGAGCAAACGGCAAGCTTGATGCCCTACACCATTTTACCAAAGTCACCTCATTTTTTCTAAAGTTAGCCACCATATATGTGTAATTTAATGGAAACATTATATAAGAATTCACCGAAGTTTGCATCACAAAAAATGGAACTCAATGAAGTAAATTATGTTGCAAAGCATTTTACTGCAGGAGGAAAACACTAGCACAAAGCAGAACAAATCTTGCAGTAAGTTGTATTACCGCACCCCTAACTTCATCCATCAGCCGCAAAACACCAGGTCTAGGCTCCACCTAGAATACAGAGCTGAAAGTCAGTATGAGATGATGTGCTAGATATTCTCAACATATACACTTCACTTACAGTTCCAGATTTGATTATTTCTTTGTATCTCTCTGTTTTCCAGTCCTACAAAAAAAGTGATGACTTTTGTAAAACGCATGGTGTTTTAAGATAATCAATTAACTATAATTGATATGACAATATATTTTTCATAAGTGGTGTGCTAAACTACAAGACATACAAATTGAAAGATGAATGAGAAAATAGATTGTTTGTGGGTTAAACATCACCTTCCAAATAATCTTATACTCCCTTTATCCCATAAAATATAAAGATGTTGCTCCGTATTACAGCTAATATATGAGTTATCAGGTTGTAATAACATCTTATATTATGGGACAGAGGGAGTATTGGACATGGTTCGAAAGATTTGTACTTATACTAGGAAAAGGATAATTTGGACCTACGAACCAAGGACATGAAAAAAACATACCTGAATAATGTCAACTAATTTCTCCTTATCTGAGTCGCTTGAAGGCGGTGTCTCAAATATCTTTGAAGAAGGCCACCCATTTTCCCCAAAGTACCTAACGAATTCAGACCAATTCAGAACCAATACTCACATACTGGCCAAGTAATTAAACAGCATGCGAACGCTAGCATGTCCTGCCTGCATGGGCTGACATGCAACTCCAGTTATTGCAATTCGAACAACTTAACACGTTAAGCGTTGAACACCAATCTAATGATCAACTGCATCCCATCACTACATATAAGCTTGTGCGACCACTGGCCAGCATTGCAAGGATCAAGTTTGTGAATGGGGCATACTTGCTTGGAAATTCCAGCAACAAATGGTGGGGGCTGAGTGCAAACTCAAACCCAACACAATTGCTGAGGCAAAATAACAAACAATGGCAGGGCACGAGAACACCAAAGCTTGCCCAAGCTATCGACTGAGTTGCCCGTGCGCTGCCCAGCCCTGCAGAGGCAGGTTGCCATATCCGAATGAAGCAATCGAGGTCGCGAACGTCACGTACCATCTCATCTTGGGCTTCCCGCCGCCGATGCGGTTCTGGAGGACATCGTAGAAGGCCTCGTCCCAGTCCAGCGGCGCGTCGGCCGCGGGCGGGCAGCGGACACCGAAGTGCGCGAAGGCGTCGTTGTAGGCCTGCCGGTGGAGGTGCTCCGACTCCAGTATGACGCCGTCGCAGTCGAAGATCAGGGCGTCGAGCGACCGCGGCGAGGAAGCCGAGGCGGAGACGACGAGCGAGGACGACGCATGGCGGAGACGGACCGAGGGGACGGTGGAGGGAGAGGAGCGGTGGCTGGAGAAGCTGCGGCGAGCTGAGGCGGCTGCGGTGGCCGGGAAGAAAAGGGAAGTGGAAGCCATTGGAGGCATGGAGCATTCGAACGGAGATCAGGAGATGGAACGAATAGGCGCGAATGGTTCGAGATTGCCTGCTTATCTACCCTTGGTGTGACAGTGTCTCTCTTTCTTATCGCGGATGAGAGGAGGGAAACGGAGCAGATATGAAATGCTAAATTTCCATATGGAGGTATCCCCTTGACCCCTTGAGGGCTTTGGTACTATTGGGAGAGGATTAGGGCAAAATCTCTAGCAGACAACCCAAACACAAAACTTTAAATACCGGTATCCAGGCCAACTTAAGGCTCCGTTTGGTAGCGAAGTATATTTGAAGTATTCAGGAAATACTGCAGTTTTCAAAAATACTGTGGTTTTAAATACTTTGCGATGTTTGGCTGGATCAAAAAACTGCAGTTTCATTACTTCAGTATTCCCCAAAACAAAGTATTCGGAAATAACTTTGTACACACAAGTATGGGTGAGGAAGTAATCGTTACCGTTCAGAGCAGCATGTTGCTTTGAGATCCGGAGAAAAGAAAAGTCAGAGGAATTCACTTGTGCACTAGTCTTGCATTTGCTTACAGCAGACATGGCATACAGGCAGTCACACTGCACGAGATTCCCTGGACAGCGACACGGGATTCTCGGGACGTGCTTTTTCTCCATCTCCTTTCTCAGTTCATCTCTCCCATCGCCTCCACTTCCCTACCTTCTCTTCTCTTTTTCTTATTCCAGCGATGCCAGGCGAGTCTTCCGCGCAGCAGCGGCGCTGCCCACCACCGCAGTGGCTTCCGCTGTGCTGGCAAGCTGCTCCGACAAAATTCCTCTTTACCGGCCGCCTTCTACTCCGTCGTGAACCGCCGCCACCCAAGAACAGCATGCCGGGCCGCACGGCCGTGTTGCACCTGTCCGCGGCAACTTCTGGCAGACACCAGCATGTCAGCCTAGGAGAGCGTCTCACCGGCGCATTGTACGACCACCGACGTGGCCACATCCAATTTTTGTTCCACGAGCTCACCCCGCCCACGGCGTCGCTGGTACGCGAGATGGCGTCAGGCAATTTTTCTGAAGGCGTGACCAGTCGACGCACCACGAACGTTTGTCTCGGCCAGCTCTCCGCCGCGACCCCATTTCCGTCGTGGCGTGCCCAGAGGCTGACCATGGAGCAGCTGTCTCTGAGCCCCACCAGATGCATGCCATAGCGGCAAGCGACACTGGGAACAGCTCCTCTAGCATGCGGTCCAGCGCCAATCAGGCAGGTCGAGCAGCAAGAGCGCGTCGTCGGCGTCCGCCACCAAAGCGGACAGCGCGTGCACCCTCGCCGTCTTCGCCTTGGACGGCGACATTATTCTATGCGCTGCTTCTTCCAGCCCGCCGCGGCCGAGGCGGAGCGCGTGAGCAGCTCCCGCGCCAGCAGCAACGTGACAAGGCTGGGCACGCGCACGAGCATCCAGGACTTGTAGGAGGCGGCGCGATGAGGACTAGCTTGAAGGCCAGAAGCCACTTCGCGCGGGAGCACTCTGTCCCTCCCGTCCCGTCGCGCGCGGCATCGTCCGCTCCTCCGTTCGCTGAGCAAGGCAAGGAGAGGGGGAGTAGGGAGAAACGGAGACCCGACAACGACGTACTGCACCTGCGGAGAGGATGGGAGGTGGGGTAGCTTCAATGCGAAGCAGCCGAACCGGCGGGCAAAGGAAGGAGACGGCCACGAGCGCACAAGGTGGGCGGCGGAGAAAAAAGCTTGACTTTTTGTCGGCGGCGAGAGCGAGAACCTGGGCGGAGGAACTTGAGGGGAGCTTGGAAATGGCGTCCCGGAGAGGTGAGCAGTGACGACCGCGGGATCGTTCTGTTGTCTGGTCTGGGATAGAATCTCTATGTCGACCGGAGTAAAAGCTGGGGAAAAGCAGCCTCACGCGACGGAAGACGTGCACGCAGATGAATTCCTCTTCCATTACTTTTCTTCAGATCTCAAAGCAACCTGCTTCTGGACGGTACAGATTACTTCCTTACCCATACCTGCGTGTACAAAATCCGCACTCCAAAGTATTTTCATAGTATTGAAAAAAGAGATCCAGACCTCTTTTTTCCAAAACTGAGAAACGCTAGAAAAAAACCTCCACCCAATCTGCTCGCATGCTTGATCCGTCGCCGGCCTATTTTCTGTGTGGATTCTCGTTGGCGTATTAGAGAAAGAAAGAGACAGGCAGAGCGCAATGAAGAGAAGACAGGTACTGCCGATACTAATCAAACGGGTAGCTACTAATCGATCTAGTCAATTGCTACTGCAGGGAGGCTAGTCTGCCTGTGATGCATTTTATTCATCTACGCCTTACAGTATTTCTAGTCGATTGTACTATACATACACATCTCACGTCTTTGCTTGATGCATTATTTTCTATTTGTATGTAGCCTAAAAACCAGTCCAGAGGAGGGTGAAACAACAGTTCCCAAACACCTTGCATTTTTTGCTAAAACTGAGGAATACTACGGTATTACGAAACTGCAGTATTCCGTGCCATGGCTGTGAAATACTTCAGTTTTGGAATAATGTGGTTTAGAAAATATGGAGCTCCCAAACGGAGCCTAAAGCGTTTTACGGGCTGAAAAACTGTCGCGCGGCCACCTAACAACATATTTGCTCGAATATGCTGCTGCGCGGGCCCCATTTAACGCGTCTGGGCTGCGCGACGGGTTTTCAACCCGCAACACAGGATTTTGCAAATATCACAATCAATCAATTGATGTTTTAGTGTCATACAATACAACAATAATCCGAATTATTACAACAAATGTTTATTATCATACAATACAAACAATAATCTGAATTACAACAAATGGTTTAGAGACAATATGAATCAAATGGTACAACAACAATTCAACAAATAACAAATAGTTGAAAATACAAATAAATTCTAATTGTCGTGCCTCTGCTAATGGTGTTGAATGGGATCTTGCTGAAGGGCAACGACGAGGAAGTCAGGAGCTCGACGGTGGCGATCGCGGCTACGGCGAGTTGGGAGAGTTTTGTACCTTGGCAGGCGGTGAGGCATTCGCGGTGGCGGCTGATGTGGGCATTACCCTTCAGGTAACTGACATTAGCCTACCTCCCTTGACGGACAACCCAAGGTGGATCAACACGTCGGCTGAAGTGGTAGAAAGATGGAAGGAGACGATTCCTTGACGGACAAGGCAAGGAGACATTGATTAAAGGAAGGCTAGATTAGATCTCACATGTAACCTAGTCGAATCCGTGCAGGACTCTCGAGACCTGGCCTCCTATATAAATGCCAGGAGAGGGCCTGCCGAAAGCTATCTACACAATCCTACATACACCAAACCTTAGAAACATTGCCTTCCGGCGAGATCACCACCGCACAGTCAATATACTCCCCCATTGTAACTTTTTTCATCGATAATCAAGATCGACAAGCGAAGTAAGGGTTTTACCTCATCGAGTGCCCCGAACCTGAGTAAATCTCGCCTCTTGATCGTTTGGTATCCATGTCTAGTGCTAACCTGCAGGATTCCATCAACCATAAGCCCCTCATGGTGGGCATTACCGAGTAGCCCCCTCGTCAGCGGCGAATCTGCAGCCGATTCTGGTGGATGCGTTGGGGATGCGGGCGCTCTAGCGGGCGGAACCGACGCGGCGAGGCAGCGCGGGTGTTTCTGCCCGGAAGATTCGGAGGGGACGACCCACGTACGTCGGGATCTGCGTAGGCGCGCGGCGGCGGGTGGTGGGGGAAGAAGGAAAGAGAAGGAGCTGAATGTTCCTTCGCGCCAACGCAGGGAAAGAGATGGGGTTCACGCTTGCACAACCTCACGAAATCGGGAACCTGGGGTTTGCGCGACACAAATCTAGCTAACCCGGAATTTTATTTTGGTATGGGGATCCGACGCGGTGTCTGAATTGTCCCTTTTTACCTCAAAACCCGCAAAACGGCAGTTATTATGCGGATGGGGGTCGGATGCGGTGTCTGATAGAGATGATCTTAATAGGGATAATGCGGTGACCCACCATACCGCTGCATGGTGTAGTACGCAAGTTGTTGACATAACACCAGTGAAACACCGTTCCACTAGTATTACATCCCTCGGAGTGGTACAACAGAAACATATGCGAGTCCAAGGTATGTCCATAGAAGTATACACAACTTGTTTACAAAAGATCAGCACAACCTCCTACTTTACATTGAGGAAAAACTGCAAATTAAACTCCAAAAGAAGAACTCGTAGAGTAATTTGTTACTAACTCTAGATCTAGAGATACTAGGCTTGCTAGAGAACTATGCTAGAACCCTAGCTACTTAGGTATTAGGCTTAGGGAATAGGTTTTCTAGACTAGGTTTCTACCATGGAATATGTAGATGTTGACTTCATCAACTTTATTGACTGACTCCTCGCCCTTCTATTGGTTGATTCCACCGTCTTCGAACTTCACGGTAGCTTCTCCTTTGATGCCTCCAGATCTAAGCGTGGGGTTCAAGAGGGAACGGATGAGTACAAGCGTACTCAGCAAGTTCAATAATAGAAATATGTGTATCATGCACTAGCTACAACCACAGACCAGAAAGTCGTAGGCAAATGCAAGTTTTATAATCATTTCTTCAAGCGATTTATTTTATTCTAAAAAACTATGTCTGTCCGTCTTCACAGGTTGACCAGAACTTCATGGAGTTCCTTTCCTGCCGCGTTCGTAGTTCCTTCCCAAAACAGGGAGTGCAGGTCACAATTCAATACACTCTTCAAAGGTGTGTTACTTTACCCATAAGAGAACTTATCCTTGTTGCCAACCGAGTCTAGATCTCGTCCACACTTCCTTGGTGTGAGGTCATGTGTAAGATCCAAGCCAATCACTGTCCTTCTCCGTGACCCGCATTCCCACCCTTTTGTATACAGCGGGTCTTCGATCACTCGATCCATGACCATGATACAATCCATCATAGACAAGTAGAGCGTCCTTCATCCAGGTGGATGGGGAGAGTAAATTAGGGCTTTAGAGGTGAAAGTAAATTAGGGTTTCACATGAAATTATGAAGTTAGGGTTTAGTTGATGGTGGAATTAGGGTTTCCTATTTGTTACTAAATTTTAAAGTAATGATTTGTTGAGTAAAGTTTGAATTAAGAAACAACTTTTAAATATAAGGTAATATTGGTTTTAACAATTTTCTTCTTTTATTTATCCTTAGAAGATAATGATAATTAGGGTTATCACCATTTTAGAATTGAAATACCAATAATGATAATATTAATGATAATATAAAATAAAATTACTATTAATATTTATTTGTTAAATGATTATTACTTAATTTAGAAAATTTAATAATTATTTAAATGTATTGGAATTAAGGATAAAAGAACATACTTTAAATAATAAATCAAAATGATTAAATTTTCATTTTCATTTAAAATTTGATATTATATTTTTAATGTATAGAGTTTATTTTTCTGAACATTTTGATATCTTATTTATATTTTTCTGAGTTGAAATGCATTTGATATGATTTTTCAAAGTTTTAGTAATTTTTTGGAATTTGAATATGAACTAAATTACTAAACGTACCCGGGATATACCTAACCCTAGCTGCTAATGAGTGGGACCTTTGACCAAGTCAATTGCCACACGAGCAAATACTAGTCAAAAGTGTTGACGGTGTCCCACTGGCCCCGTTGGCGTTGCCGGTGGCTCAACGCCGACGAGCCGGTGGTTAACGACAACGTCAATATGGGCTTCCAGAGGCTATGCTAATAGGTGCGTTCGAAAGAGCATTGCAAGGCGAAGCTAACAGTGGTTGCGCTTTTCTGAGAAGAGCACCAGAGCATCACCGGCGAGCACATCCGCGACGGCGCAACTCCGGCCACTCGGCTACTGCTAGCTATACATGATGAATAAGCAAAATAATCAGCTCAGGAGATGCGCTAGATCACCTTGGTGA
This sequence comes from Lolium rigidum, assembly GCF_022539505.1. Lineage (NCBI taxonomy): Eukaryota > Viridiplantae > Streptophyta > Magnoliopsida > Poales > Poaceae > Lolium > Lolium rigidum. Next base: position 12,523 of record NW_025900704.1, on the reverse strand, counting down.
GGATGAGATGATCGGTGAGGTCGCGGAAGGCAGAGATGGTCACACGGCCGCAGATCCCGGCGACCACCATCGAGAGAATTTGGTGAAATTCGATCGTTTTCGGAGGCGCCTGCTTGATTCGTTCCGCATAGATGGTAAGCAATGATGACCCACAAGTATAGGGGGTGTATCGTAGTACTTTCGATAAATAAGAGTGTCGAACCCAACGAGGAGCAGAAGGAGTTGACAAGCAGTCTCGATGAAGGATTCACTGTAAATGCTCATAGACAAGTTTTCAGGAGGTTTTGATATAGCAGATAAATAAAATATAATTAAGTAAAATGCGAGAATAATAATTGCAGCAAGTGGCCCAATCCTTTTTAGCACAAAGGACAAGCCGGTTTGTTTACTTATGATGACCAAACGTTCTTGAGAACACACGTGAATTTAGTCTGGTGCTTTCGCTTTATATAGTTGATTAATCTTCATTGTTTTGATAAGTGTTGTGTGGGTGAACCTATGCTAATGCACCCCCCTTCCTAGGACTAATACATACTTGTGATTAAAACCCTTGCAAGCATCCGCAAATACAAGAAAGTAATTAAGATAAATCTAACCACAGCCTTAAACTGCGAGATCCTCGCTATCCCTCATGCATCGATATACCAACGGGGGTTCAGAGTTGCTCGTCACTCCGCAACCCCACAATTAGCAAACGAATACAAGATGCATTCCCCTAGGCCTATAAAGTGAAGTGTCATGTAGTCGACATTCACATGACACCACTAGAAGAATAACACCACAACTTAAATATCAAACCATTAAATATTACTCAACATAGTTCACTACTAACATTTAGACTTCACCCATGTCCTCAAGAACTAAACGAACTACTCACAAGACATCATATGGAACATGATCGGAGGTGATATGATGATGGATAACAATCTGAACATAAACCTTGATTCAACGAGTTTCACTCAATAGCATCAATAACAAGGAGTAATCAACACCGGGAGAGTTTCCCCTATGAAATACTCAAGATTCAACCCTAGATGTTACAGACGGAGACGAGGTGCAGCGGTGGAGATGACGGTGTCGGTGGTGGAGATGATGATGATGATGATCCCAATGAAGTCCAGCTCGATGACGGTGACGATGGCGACGATTCCCCCCTCCGGGAGGGAAATTCCCCGGCAGATTTCTGCCTGCCGGAGAGCTCTTTTCTCTCTGGTGTTTTCCGCCTCGAGGAGGCGGCGATGACTATCCTCGATGTTCACCCGCACCTTAGGGTTTCTGGGAGATGAAGTACGCGAAAGGGCGATGGCCGAGGGGGTCGTGGGCCCCCTCCCCACGTGGTGGCGTGCCGGCATTAGTGGCCGTGCCGGCCCATGGGGAGGGCCCATGGCGGCCCTCCTCGGCCTCCCCTTTTGGCTGGCTCCGTCATCTGGAAAAATAGTAGCTTCGGTATATTTTCCGTCAATTGTTGATCTTCAGAAATATTGTATCCTGACGGTGCTTTTTCCAAGCAGAATTCGACTCCGGTGAGTAATTCTCCAATAATCATGAAACATGCAAAATAGGTGAAATAACATAAGTATCATCTCTAAATATGAAATATATCAATGAATAACAGTAAATTATGATATAAAACAGTGATGCAAAATGGATGTATCAACTCCCCCCAAGCTTAGACCTCGCTTGTCCCCAAGCGAAACTGAACTCAGTAAACAAGACCACATGTTTAAGGAGTGAAGAGTCGATAAATAAAATACTAACAAGAAGTATCACATTTATTAATTCACACAAGACATTCTAGTAAACAACTTCCTCATATAACTCAACTTGAAACAAGTAAAGGGAAATCACAAATAAAGGTGCATAGGAAATCATAATTGGTGATGGCAAACTTCGTTCTTGGTCAAAGAATAATTAACAGATTGTACTTATCTTTCGAGCAGAGCCTTTATATTAGAGCTTATATGGCAGAACTTACATGCTCAATCATAACAATCTCCTCGTAATCACTGATAACCTTCAAAGTTATATTCATTCAGATAAAATTTGTACTAAACAAGGAAGAATAAAAGACATGATTAAATAGATCACAATATAAATGGTTGGATCACAACAACTCAATTGCTTGCTTGAGATACAGGGAAATAGGTTTACTGACTCAACATAAAAGTAAAAGATAGGCCCTTCGTAGAGGGAAGCAGGGATTAAATCATGTGCTAGAGCTTTTCAAGTTTTGAAATCATATAGAGAGCATAAAAATAAAGTTTTGAGAGGTGTTTGTTGTTGTCAACGAATGGTAGTGGGCACTCTAACCCCCTTGTCAAACGAGACTTTCAAAGAGCGGCTCCCATGAAGGACGTTATCTCTACCAAGCAAGGTAGATCATCCCTCTTCTCTTTTGTTTACACATGTACTTTAGTTTTATTTATGGATGACACTCCTCCCAACCTTTGCTTTCACAAGCCACGGCTAACCGAATCCTCGGGTGCCTTCCAACATTTCACATACCATGGAGGAGTGTCTATTGCAAAATTAAGTTTCTTACTGATAAATCAGGGCAAAACATGTGAAGAGAATTATTAATGAAAGTTATTAATTGGGGCTGGGCACCCCGTTGCCAGCTCTTTTTGCAAAATTATTGGATAAGCGGATGTATATGCCACTAGTCCATTGGTGAAAGTCTGTCCAACAAGATTGAAAGATAAAACACCACATACTTCCTCATGAGCTATAAAACATTGACACAAATAAGAGATAATAACTTTTGAGTTGTTTAAAGGTAGCACATGAAATATTTACTTGGAGTAGCGCAAAATACCACATAATATGTAGTGATGGTGGACACAAATGGCATGGGTTTGGTTTAAGGTTTTGGATGCACGAGAAGCATTCCCTCTCAGTACAGGTCTTTGGCTAGCAAGGTTGGTTAGCAAGCATAAGAGTTGAGGGAAACAAACAAATATACATGTGATAGAAACAATCATGCATATTCCTTGTAAGCACAAACAATTTTAACTTCAGAATACTAAGCTCATTAGCTAACAAGAAAGAAAGATAATGAAATAATATATCTACATGTACTTCCCTCTTTTCTACTTAAGCCTCAAGGTATTGTTGCTGTTGACCAATGCTAAGTTTGCCAAAACCAAATAGATTTACTTGATGCTCCCAAAGTGATATCAATACTAACAACAAGATCAATCATATAACAGAAATTGCAAACTAAAATAAGGTGTGCAAAACATAAATGATAAAACTTCTCATTAATATTCCATAACGATAACTCACACCAAGGGATACATAGATAACCAACTAAAAGAGAGATACTTCCACACTGCAAACCATCTTATATGATAACTTCCCTACTCATGATATGACACTACTTGACAGTAAAAAGGTAAAAGATAGTGATGATGTGATACCGCGACACTCCCCCCAAGCTTGGAACAAGCCAAGGGGATGCCAATACCAATGATGAATTACTCCTTCGGTGATGGCGGTGAATTCTTGATAAGCTTCTTAACAAGCTCCTTTAGCTCATCAATCTCGTAGGTGGGGTTGCGGATCAGCTCCGAGTTGTGCTCGACGCGGTTAATGAGTATGTCAGACGGCGAGTCCCAACTCTTAGAGTTGTTTCCCACTCCTCAGCTTCAGGTTTCATCCTTCCTGCATTGTTAGAACAATCCATATCCTAGCTACTAGGCAATTCTGCCTCAGGAATCCTTTCAATTTGACTCTTATGGATTAGAGTGTGGAAGGGGTTATTGATGTCTGGAGAAGATGTCCTTGGAGCTAGGAAGCGACGTGGGACTTTTCCTCCGGTGCTCATCCGTGCGCCTCTCTTGAGGTTGAACAAATTCGCCACCACCCCGATGCTTGCGACGGTGGCGCGCGGGTATACACGCGGGTCTTCCTCCACTTCTCCTTCATCTTCACTCTCGACTTCTTCTTTCAACTCGGGGTCTTGAATATCTTCCTCCAAAGGCCCCTTGCCCTTGTTGTTGGAGACCATGGTGCTTCTAGATCAAAAACGGATCCCGGCAGAAAACAGCTCGAAACAAAACACGACGAGAAGACGATATACGGACCTCGGGGGATCCGGGGGATTATATAACAAAAAATTTCACGACAAAAGGAAAGTACCAGGTCGAACCCGAGTGGGAGAGGGACTCCGAGGAGCCGTCCCCATATGGCGGCGCGGCCAGGGTGGGGCCCGCTCCACCACGTGGGGACGCGCCCTCGTGCGCCTCCTCCACTCCGATTCGATCTCTTAATTTTCGTATTTTCTAAAAATAGCAAAAATATTGTTCGGAAAGTTAAACGCGGACTTTTTACTACCAAAACTGTTACCTATTCGAAGTCGAACTCTGCAGAACTATCAATTTGATCTTTGATGAAAGTTTCCAGAGTCACCACTCGAATAACATCAACATCTTCATTATAAGAATCTCCGGAAATACAATGTTTGAGTCTTTGTCCATTCACCACTTGCGTGGCATCATCTTTCAGCGAAGCAATTTTTATTGCCCCTGAACGATACACCTCCACAATGACATATGGTCCTTCCCATTTTGAGAGTAATTTTCCTGCAAAAAATCTGAGACGAGACCGATACAATAGGACTTTATCTCCAATATTAAATTCTCTTTTAATAATTCTTCTATCATGCCATTTCTTAACTTTATCCTTAAAAAGTCTAGCATTTTCATAAGCTTCACTTCTCCACTCATCTAAAGAACTCAATTGTAGCAACCTTTTCTTACCGGCAAGTTTAAAATCTTTATTAAGTTCTCTTACAGCCCAATAAGCTTTGTGCTCTAGTTCTAAAGGTAAATGACAAGCTTTTCCATAAACCATTTTATAAGGAGACATACCCATAGGATTTTTATAAGCAGTTCTATAAGCCCACAACGCTTCCTTCAACTTACTAGCCCAATTTTTCCTAGATTTATTAACAGTCTTTTGCAAGATAGATTTAATTTCTCTATTTGATAATTCTACTTGCCCACTAGTTTTAGGATGATAAGCTGAAGCAATTCTATGATTAATACCATCTTTAGCAAGAGTTTTTCTAAAACCACCATGAATAAAATGAGAACCTCCATCAGTCATACGATATCTAGGTACTCCAAACCTAGGAAAAATAACATCTAAAAGCATTTTTAAAGAGGTCTCACCATCAGCACTTTTTGTGGGTATGGCTTCCACCCATTTAGTAACATAATCAACAGCAACAAGTATATGAGTGTTACCTTCTGAAGAAGGGAAAAGACCCATGAAATCAAATCCCCAACAATAAAATGGTTCAATAACAAGAGTATAATTCTTAGGCATTTCATTGCGTCTAGAGATATTACCAACTCTTTGACATTCATCACAAGATAAAATAAACTTTCTTGCATCTTTAAAGAGAGTTGGCCAATAAAAACCTGACTGTAGAACCTTTTGTGTGGTTCTATCTCCGGCGTGATGTCCTCCATAAACACTACCATGAAACTTACTCAATATCTCTTGATGTTCATATTCGGGGACACATCTTCGCATAATACCATCCACTCCTTCTTTATATAAGTGTGGGTCATCCAAAAAATAATGCCTCAAGTCATAAAAGAATATCCTCCTTTGCTGAGCTGAAAAGGCTGGAGGCAAGTACTTGGACAATAAAGTTAGCATAATCAGCATACCAAGGACTATCTCGCGAGCTCACGTTTATTCCAGCCAATTGTTCATTTGGAAAACTATCATTAACAGGAACAGGATCATAAGCAATATTTTCCAATCTAGACAAATTATCGGCAACGGGATTATCGAGCACCTTTCCTATCTACAATATGTAAATCAAATTCTTGCAAAAGAAGCACCCATCTAATAAGCCTTGGCTTAGCATCTTTCTTTTCCATAAGGTACCTAATTGCAGCATGATCACTATGAACTGTGACTTTTGAATCAACAATATAAGTGACATGGGCATACCCTTCGGGTACCCATTATTAGTATACCTGGCTCGGCCCAATATGGAGAAGACCAATATAGAGAAGGCCCAACAAGGCAACCCGAAGAAGTAGTCGACTAGGACTCTTGTAAAACCCTAGGCTGGTTGCATATATAAAGCCAGCCAGGGCACCCGATAGAGGGAGGCCAACGAGATAGGCCAACGGATAGACAACATAGCTCCGCTACGGCGGCACCCCGTAAACATACATATGATCATATACTTGGATTGCTAGCAAGCACGTAGGGATCCTCCACCGAGGGGACCCGAAGCTGGGTACGTCGTGTGCCTAATCTCGCTCCCGGAATCTCCATCGTCGCTCTCTCCCGAAACCCAAGTCTACAATACGTAGGCATTGGCGAGGTGATCCCTCGTCAATTGGCGCCGTCTGTGGGAATTGCGGCGATTGGATTGTGTGATCCGGGCGGGATCGATCATCATCGACAAATTTCAGATTGCATCTGGGAAGAAAATTGTTGAGTTCATCATCAATTACTACGTCCGCCAGCCGGCCAAATTTTTTCGCGCACCGGAGCACGGACCGATCGTCGCGTCGGAGAAGTAGCTGGCAAAAAGCGCGGATTTGAACAAGTCTTGGTACCGCCGGCCGAAACCAAGTTGGTTTATTTCAAGCCACGAAGCAGGAAGCAGGGAGCATGGCTGATTGCTTTTTGTGTACTTTACGTGAATCACATCTCAAGAGAAAGAGCGCACGGGTTCAAGTTTCAAGGAAGAAGAAAAATCTGTCGGAAGAAGAGATCTCCTGGGAAAAAATAAGCAATGATGCACGCGCCTTCAACAGTAGCATATACTTCCGGCGCGAGGACCTCAACAGCGAGAACGCGCAAGGCGAAGTAGCTCTTCTGCAGCACGTGCACGCCTCTGGTTAGAAAGTTCATACATCGATTCCTGTATGGCCAGGGCAGCCACGCAAGAAATAACAAAGCAAGAGGTTCAAGTCTCAATAAAAAATACTTCGCGTGAAAGCTACAAATCTGTTCGAGGGAATGAGGAATATTACCAGGATTGTCCGGGGCGATGATAACCGCAAGACGCAAAGGGAAGTAAGGCAGATAAATCGAGTGCTATCTCCATATAAGAAACAACAACATCCGCCAGGGCACAACCGCCGTCGCGCACCAGCCAGCGTGTACACTCGACATCCAATACAGGAATCATTGACTTCAACTACGTCCACCTCATCGACCGCTATTCTCCTACGTGGATCAAGTCCTTCAAATTCATCAGCAACAAACATCCGATACAAAAAAATATCAGGTGCTATGCTTCCAATTAATTACTACTTGCAAAATTTATGTACTATACCTGCGCGCGAATTTGTGCACTATAATATAACTGCAGATTGAAACAAAGTTTCGACTACTTTGCCCGGTCGACCGCGCGCACCATCGTGCATTCGTCGCACTCGGGGGCTCGCCTATCGCGGACATGACATCGCGGACTCGATATACTCGGGTGCTCACCCATCGCGGATCCGCCACATCGATTGTGTCATCTTCATCGACTACTTCCGGCCAGGCGCCGCGCGACTATATCGACTGTGTTCGCCACACCAGTGCTCGGGGGCTCGACAACAACTTCTTCGCGGGTCACAACTGCGACACGGCGTCTAAGCAACAATCATGACATCACCACACTAGTGCTCGGGGGCTCGGCTATTTCTTTATCAACAATTTGGCGGCATCTACTTTTGTTGTTTGGTGGTTTCTATTTCGGCTCGGTTTCTTCTCTGCACTCGAAGACTTTATTACGCGTCGACTCCGTCATATCTAATAAGCTAAGTGTTTCCTTTTAATTTACATAAAGTTGATTATCATTTACTTTTGCCGCACACGACACTCGGGGCTGTGCGACATAAATTCACTTTACATATCATCGAATCCGAGCATCTGACACCGCATGCGAAAAAGAGAATCAATGAAAAGATAGAAAAAGTTTGTTTATTTCTGCAGGAGAAAGCAAATTTCAAAGTATACAAGTTCTTGAGCCTATGTCCGGATGTGCGCACCCGATCATAGCCTCGGAGGCTACTCCCATCGGGAGCGCTGGCCGCGCACCCGAAGAAATTTTTCTCAGGACCCGAAGAATTTTCCTCAAGTAGAACCCGAAGAATTGTCCTCAGAGAGGACCCTTAGAATTGTCCTCAGGGTGGACCCGAAGAAATGTCCTCAGGGAGGACCCGAAGAAATATTTCCTCAAGGAGAACCCGAAGAATTGTCCTCGGGGAGGACCCGAAGAATTTTCCTCAAGGAGAACCCGAAGAATTTTCCTCAGGGAGGACCCGAAGAATTATCCTCAGGGAGTACCCGAAGAATTTTCCTCAGGGAGAACCCGAAGAATTGTCCTCAGGGAGGACCCGAAGAATTGTCCTCAAGGAGGACCCGAAGAATTTTCCTCAAGGAGGACCCGAAGAATTTTCCTCAAGGAGGAACTCGACGAAATTTTCATCAAGGAGGAACCCAAAAAAAAAAGAGGATGGACAAATCTTCGGGTCCATTGACTCGTCATTTGTTCCAAGCAAGAGCATCGGCGATGTGCCTGACGACAATATAGAAGAACCCAATATATTCGGCTTTCTCTTCACGCCAGAGAAAAATATAGAAGAACCCGCAAAATGGGTCATTGCATCAGCCGAACAAGGCACTTGACAAATATTCTTAGAGCGCGTCCGTCGCGAATAAATCTCTGAATGCCGTAATACTTACGAAGGTAAGACCCCGGGATCTGTCCTGTGTGGCGTGGCATCGCCAAAGACTGCGCTCTGCTACTTTTTTCCACATCAACAGATGTGAAGAAAAATCCCGGCGGACGCGCTGTGGACCCGATAACATTACTGGAATTCGGATCATGGTAAGTCCTTAAGCGGCACGTGACGAATTACGCCAGTACCGAGGTCAAGTCCGGGACTTGATCTTGAAGTAGGTTCTTGCGGGATTACCACAAGAGCAGTTAACTGGTACCTGATCCGTCAGATGAACCAGCCCCATTTACCATTATCCCTGGACAATATAGATATGGATGTCAAATGAAAATAGCAACGACCTGGAGTCGATAAAAAGACGGGCTGCGCCCACAAATATAGTTAAGTTTTCTATCGAGTAGTACAACTTGAGTCTATGCCCAAGTGCAAGCACTTGCCCATAGACTCGGGGCTACTCTTATTGAGAGCATTGTTCACCCTCCTGACAAGGTACAAGAAAGAGGAAAAATTGTGGAATCGATTAAAAACAAGTTGAGCCTACACCCAAGTGCAAACACTTGAGTGTAGCCTCGGGGGCTACTCCCATCGGGAGCGCTGGTCGCACACCCGATAGAAAATAACTTCGACATCATCTACGACAATCATGGTTTGTAGACTCAACTCGATTCTACAACTCGAGTGGAGCCTACTCCCATCGGGAGCCCATGGATTTCATCAAGTCCTCCAGAAATATAGTTAAGTTCTTCATCGAGTAGTACAACTTGAGTCTATGCCCAAGTGCAAGCACTTTCCCATAGACTCGGGGGCTACTCCCATCGGGAGCGCTGCCGCGCACCCGACAGAAAAACAATTTCGAGAATCGTCGACATCATCTACGCTGCACATGATCTACGCCATGGACCTCGCCTTGTATTTCTTTGACTTCGGAGATGGTTATGCTTGGAGTCTCTACGCAAGTCTTCGACTTCCCTAGACACTCGGGGGCTACTGACATGGGCATACCCTTCGGGTACCCATTATTAGTATACCTGGCTCGGCCCAATATGGAGAAGACTCAATATAGAGAAGGCCCAACAAGGCAACCCGAAGAAGTAGTTGACTAGGACTCTTGTAAAACCCTAGGCTGGTTGCATATATAAAGCCAGCCAGGGCACCCGATAGAGGGAGACCAACAGATAGGCCAACGAGATAGACAACACAGCTCCGCTACGGCGGCACCCCGTAAACATACATATGATCATATACTGGATTGCTAGCAGCACGTAGGGATCCTGCATCGAGGGGACCCGGAGCTGGGTACGTCGTGTGCCTAATCTCGCTCCCGGAATCTCCATCGTCGCTCTCTCCCGAAACCCAAGTCTACAATACGTAGGCATTGGCGAGGTGATCCCTCATCAATAAGGTCAAAACTTGTCACAAGCAAAAACTACAGCTAATAACTCTTTTTCAGTTGTAGCATAATTTCTTTGAGCAACATCAAGAGTTCTACTAGCATAATGAATAACATTCAATTTTTTATCTACTCGCTGTCCAAGAACAGCACCTACAGCAAAATCACTAGCATCACACATAATTTCAAAAGGTAAATTCCAATCAGGAGGTTCAACTACATGAGCAGTTGTTAAGGCTTTCTTTAGAGTTTCAAAAGCTTCCTTACAATCATCATAAAAAACAAAAGGTACATCTTTTTGAAGAAGATTAGTAAGAGGCTTTGAAATTTTGGAGAAATCTTTAATAAATCTCCTATAAAAACCAGCATGACCAAGAATACTACGAATACCTTTAACATCCCTAGGATAGGGCATCTTCTCAATTGCTTCAACTTTAGCTCTATCAACTTCAATACCTCTCTCAGAAATTTTATGTCCCAATACAATTCATTCATTAACCATAAAGTGGCATTTCTCCCAATGAAGAACAAGGTTAGTTTCTTCACATCTCTGCAAAACTTTATCAAGGTTTCGCAAACAATTATCAAAAGAATTCCCATAGACAGAAAAATCATCCATGAATACCTCTACAATCTTTTCACAAAAGCCATGAAAAATAGCAGACATGCATCTTTGAAAAGTAGCAGGAGCATTACATAAACCAAAAGGCATACGCCTATAAGCATAAATTCCATAGGGACAAGTGAAAGTGGTTTTCTCTTGATCTTTAGCTCTAACAACAATTTGTGAAAACCCAGAATAACCATCAAGAAAGCATAAATGAGTATTTTTAGATAACCTTTCTAGCATTTGATCAATAAAAGGTAAAGGGTAATGATCTTTCTTAGTAACTTTATTAACCTTTCGAAAATCAATGCACATTGTATACCCTACAACTACTCTTTGAGGGATGAGCTCATCATTATCATTAGGTACAACAGTTATTCCTCCTTTCTTAGGAACGCAATGCACAGGACTAACCCATCTACTATCAGCAATAGGATATATAATACCAGCTTCAAGAAGTTTCAATACCTCATTCCTTACCACATCCTTCATCTTAGGAATTAGACGACGCTGATGTTCAACAACGAGGTTTGCATCATCTTCCATGTTGATGGCATGTTGGCAAATAGAGGGAGAAATCCCCTTCAAGTCATCAAGAGTGTAGCCAATAGCTCCTCGGTGTTTCTTCAATATTTCCAATAATCTTTCTTCCTCAAAATCTGAAAGCTTAGCACTAATAATAACAGGATATGTTTTCTTATCATCAATATAAGCATACTTAAGATTATCAGGTAACGGTTTCAAATAAAAATCAGGATCTTCCTTTGGTGGTGGTGTTGTACCTAGATTTTCGACCGGTAAGTCATGTTTAAGAATGGGTTGATGAAGGAAAATTTCATCAAGCTCATTCCTTTCTTCCCTAAAGACTTCACTCTCATGATCCTCCAAATATAGCTGCAAAGGATTACTAGGAGCAAGAGCAATAGATGTAAGCTGTTCAACTCTAAAATCATCATTAGGCAATTCAGCTTCATAAGGAACTTTGGCAAATTTAGAGAAATTAAACTCATAAGATTCACCAGCAAATTTAGTCACAATTTTCTCTTTCTTGCAATCTATAATAGCTCCACAAGTATTTAGAAAAGGTCTACCAAAAATGATAGGACAAGTCTTACTAGCAGACAGAACCAAGTACCAAAAAGTCAGCAGGATATTTAATCTTACCACATAGAACTTCCACATCTCGAACAATACCAATAGGAGAGATAGTTTCTCTATTAGCTAGCCGAATAACCACATCAATATCTTCAAGTTCACAAGAACCAATTTCATACATGATTTCCCTGTAAATCTCATAAGGAATGGCACTAGAACTTGCACCAATATCGCATAAACCATAATAACACTGATCACCAATTCTAACAGAGAGCATAGGAACACTGGCTTTGCTAGACTTACTAGGATGTGAAACAATATTAGAAGAATCTTCACAGAAAATGATGTGACCATCTTCTACATTTTCAGTCACAAGGTCTTTAACTATTGCAACAATGAGGTTCAACATTTATTTGCTCCTCAGGTTCTATAGGTTTCTTTGCACTTTTGTTAACCACACTAGTTATAACAGAATACTCCTTCATTTTAGCAGGAAAAGGATTTTTTTCAATATAAGTGATGTCTACGGGAGCTTCTATTCTTGTAGACAGTGTTGGGCCTCCAAGAGCAGAGGTTTGTAGAACAGCAGCAAGTTTCCCTTAAGTGGATCACCCAAGGTTTATCGAACTCAGGGAGGAAGAGGTCAAAGATATCCCTCTCATGCAACCCTCGCCGACAAGGGATTAACTTGTCAATGCCTACGGTTATAGGCTAGGGTTA
>NW_025900703.1:0-16613 GCF_022539505.1 Lolium rigidum | reverse complement strand
ATTGATTTACACGATCTCATGGTCGAAGGACTAGGTAACTATGTATCGAAAGCTTATAGCAAGTTGAACTTAATGACTTGATCTCATGCTATGCTTACTATGGGTGTCTCCATCACATCATTCACCTAATGATATGATCTTGTTATTAATAACATCCGATGTTCATGATCAGGAAACCATGATCATCTATTAATCAATAAGCTAGTTAAATGAGAGGCTTACTAGGGACTCTGGTTGTTTACACAACACACATGTATTAATGTTTCCGGTCAATACAATTATAGCATGTTGTGTAAACATATATCATGAACACTAAGATATAACAATAACCAATTTATTATTGCCTCTCGGGCTTATCTCCAACAGTCTCCCACTTGCACTAGAGTCAATAATCTAGTTTACATTTGTAAAGATAGCCGCCACCATCATCCGCCAAGAACGATGCTAATATCCGCCACCATCATCCGCCAAGAACGATGTCAAGGCGCGGTTTTCACCGCTAGCTTGTCGTCGACTAGATCTTCATCGCCGAAGTAGACGGATCTCGTGATCCGCAACCCCAGCAACCAGCCGACCTCCTCCGGCGAAGAAGGAAGTCACCACCACCAAACCCGGATCAGATCTTGGGCACCCTCTTTGACTCAGAGATAGCCAAGAGGAAACCCTGCAACCGCCGAAGGTCGGCGGCGGCGCCGCCAGCCGAGGCCCAAAGGGCTCGGGGCCAACGACCACCACGAACATCGCCGATGCGTGATCTCCCCAGTCGCCGCCATCTCAGATCGCTGCGGCTTGAAATGAGTGGAGGGATGCCGCCGCGCCCCGATCACCATGCTGAGGAAGGCTGCCGCCGTTGCCGCACCGCAGGGGCTTTGCCCGGCGACGCTCCAGGCGGCTGCGGCGGAGAGGGGACCGCGCAGAGGAGGGCTAGGGGAGGGAGGAAGGGGCGCGCCGGCGTGGTGGCCGCCACACGGACGCGATGGTTAGGGACGCGACTCGACCTTCTTGTTGAAAATTGCATCATTATGAGAGACCCAAAAAACCCAAGCAATAGCCCAAAAAATTGCCCAACCAATAAAGTTGAAGCACCTCCCAGGTGAACGCAAAACAACACTACAGAATTATCAGACGAGATAGGTTTCGAGTCCCAGCCAAGCGCCTATGTAACACACAACCAAAGGAAACTAGAAATAGGATACTCAGAAATCAAGTGGTTAACTGTCTCCATGTCTCCAAGTCACCACAAGTATCTTGGATTCTACCCGACAACACATCCAGCAAAAGATTATGAGAGAACTAACAATCCTTCGGTGCCCTCGGGCTCACAACTTCGGGTGAAAACCTAGATCCCGCGGGATCGGACGATGGCGTCGTCTCTTCGTCGTTTCCCCTCTTGAGGGCGTCGTCTTGAAGTTGGTGATCCCCCTCGCGCTCTCCGGTGGCCTGGACACACTAGGCATCTGGGTTGGCAGGAGGTCAACCGGAGATGCGGGTGTTCCGGGTGGAGGCTTGTGAGGCAACGACAATGGTGGTGACCAAGGTCTGGTTGCGGCAAGGTCATGTTAGTCGGCTCCGTTCCGACGTGTCCGGATGTCTTCGTGGTGGTCTCCTCTTGCTGTGAAGTCGAAGCTGCTCTTGGGCGGTGTACGATGACCTTTGAGGGGCGGTCCGATGAAGGTCCTATTCGGCGCTTGTCTTGCGCATCTCCTCTCCGAGGTTCGTCTTCAGAATCGGAGCTGCCGGTCTCTTCTCGGAGAGTCATCTGTTTGGCATAGGCCGGCTTGAGCTTCTCGTGTAGCTTTTGTGGGTAGCCATGGTGGCTAGTTGTGCCCCTTGTGGCAGAGTGAGTGTGGTTGTGGGTGTGCTTTGGCACTGTTGTTGTTGGTTTTCGCCCCGTTTTCTCCTAAAAACTGGGCACCTTCTGCTTAATGAATGGATGAGGCAAAGCTTTTGCCTCCGTTTCAAAAAAAACTTCACGCTTTTCTGGCAACATGCATTTCCACTGCATCAACATAGAAATCATCTTGTGCAGGATGTTAAGCAGGGAACTAACAGTCTTCTTGTTGAAAACAGCATCATTATACATGAGAGAGCCAAAAAAAACCCAAGATATCTCAAAAAAAAAAAAACCAAGCAAGAGCCCCCAAAATTTTGTCTTTAGATCTGCAGTAACTTGGGTTCTTCCCCGAAAACACATCCAGCAAAAGATTTTAACTTTCATAGGAATTTTTGCTCCGTAAAGCGTATGCAGAATGTTCTTTGCATCAGGGGTTCACAAACAATATTCAAAGATGTTGAATAAAAAGGCATAATGCGAATGAGGACTGTCTTGACTTGTGGTGTTCTTTTATATTCGCGTGAGGTCATACTCGAAGAATTTTTTGCCCACATAGTGCAGCTTTACCAAATAACTATCACACTACGACCTCAGGAAGTCATGATCTGAGCCCAGTACCGCATAGATATCAACGTATTTCGGTGATATCTTCCTTTAGCTCAGCTGGATTCCGTCTGATAGTTCAACTGAATGCAAGCTGAAGAATTCGACCGATATCACCTCTCAGTGTTAGTCAATGTAACCTGCGAGAATTACTACTTCCACCTCATGCAGGGCGTGACGGAGGCCAGCTCATGCACTGTACCAAGTGCCAACTCATGCTTCTTCCATCTCTTGGACGTCATATAGAAAAAATCCATGAGTTGACTGTTTCTTGGTGACTTTTTTGCGGGGATTTTCCTTGGTGAGAGAGACATGCTCCGGCACACCGACTGGGCCATAATACTCTGTTCAGGAAGTGAAGTGTCCTGCCAACTATTAATCCCAACACTCCAAGTCTGAAAAATACAACTCGACACAGCCATGGCTCATACTACCATGAAGCCTATATTTTCCATGCTCCAGCTGCTTCTAACCGTAGGCCTTAGCCACAACCTTCTAGCCTCCGGTCTCGGCGGCGACCACGAGCAGTTCGCCTACACCGGCTTCACCGGCAGCAAGCTCATCCTCGACGGTGCAGCCACTATCACGACGGCAGGCCTAGTCAAGTTGACCAACGAGACGTTCAGGATCAAGGGCCACGCGTTCCACCCGGTACCGGCACGCTTCCGTGAATCCTCCAGTGGCGCGGTGCAATCCTTTTCTGTCTCCTTTGTGTTCGGCATCCTGTCCTCGTTCGGCGACGTCAGGGGCCACGGCTTCGCCTTCTTCATCGCCCCGAGCACCGATCTTTCTACTGCTTTCCCGATCCAGTTCTTGGGCCTTGTCAATGACACCAACAATGGCAGCGTGAGCAACCACCTCTTCGCTGTAGAGCTCGACACCATCCTGAACACCGAGTTCGGGGACATCGACAACAACCATGTTGGCATCGACGTCAACAGCCTCAACTCGATGCGATCTTCCACTGCTGGCTTCTACGATGATAGTAAGAGTGGCACGTTCACAAATTTGTCCCTGATTGGAAGTGGACCAATGCAAATTTGGGTGGACTATGATGGGAACTCCACACAAATCAATGTGACCTTAGCTCCTCTTGGTGTCGCGAAACCTGTGAGGCCACTCCTCTCAACAACCTATGACCTCTCAGGTGTGCTAACAGAGCAAGCATACCTTGGCTTCTCATCCTCAACAGGCTTGACCACAGGGCATCACTATGTGCTTGGTTGGAGCTTTGCCATGAATGGTGCTGCTCCAACTATAGATCCCACCAAACTGCCCAAATTGCCTCATCTTGGTCCGAAACCTCGATCCAAACTTTTAGAGATCGTCCTGCCAATAGCTTCGGCGCTGTTTGTGTTGGTTATAGGTATTTTGGCTGTTCTAATGGTGAGGAGACATTTTAGGTATAAGGAGGTTCGCGAAGATTGGGAAGTTGAGTACGGTCCGCACCGGTTTTCTTACAAGGACTTGTTCCATGCCACCAAAGGATTTAAGGACAAACGTTTGATAGGTGTTGGTGGGTTTGGAAGGGTATACAGGGGGGTGCTTCCAGCATCTAAGTCAGAGGTCGCTGTGAAGAGGGTGTCATATGACTCGAAGCAGGGTGTAAAGGAATTCATCGCTGAAGTTGTTAGCATTGGTCGTCTTCAGCACCGTAATGTCGTGAAATTGCTTGGGTACTGCAGGCGAAAAGGTGAGCTTCTTCTGGTATATGAATACATGGCTAATGGAAGTCTTGACAAACACTTGTACGGTGAAGAGGGCAAGGCCACTTTGGATTGGGGGCAGAGGTTTCGAATTGTCAAAGAGATCGCATTGGGTTTGCTCTATCTCCATGAGGAATGGGATAAAGTTGTCATCCATCGGGATGTCAAGGCAAGCAATGTGCTTCTTGACGGAGAGATGAATGGACGATTAGGAGATTTCGGCCTTGCAAGGTTGTACGACCATGGCACCGACCCTCAAACCACACACGTCGTTGGCACAATAGGATACCTAGCTCCAGAGCTAGTACGTAGAGGCAAGGCAACCACTCTTACCGATGTATATTCTTTTGGTATCTTCATACTCGAGATCACCTGTGGACAGAAGCCTATCAAGGAGGACCCTCAAGGCAATCAACTCCTCCTGGTTGATTGGGTGATACATAATTGGCACAAAGGCTCACTTCTTGATGCAGTGGACACAAAGCTCCAAGGAAGTTATCATCTCGGTGAGACAGGCCTTGCGCTCAAGCTAGGGTTGCTGTGCTCACACCCATTTCCTAATGCAAGGCCCACTATGAGGCAAGTTATGCAGTACCTCGACGGTGATTTGCCGCTGCCAGAGCTACTGCCGGCACACTTCAGCTTTGGCATGTTGTCCTTGATGCAGAATGAAGGCCAGGTTGTTGATTCGTCCATGCTGTCTTCTTATCCATCTCCGATGATGATGAGCATTGGGTCAATATCCGACCTGCTAGAAGATGGAAGATGATGAACATGGCCACCTAATTGATGACGGTGTTTGGTAAATGTTATCATGTTAAATGGTGTAACTATATTTGGAAACCTTGAGAATGTACACATTGTAAATTGTACTCTTCCTTTTTCTGAAGTGATTTAGTAATGGTTGTACCATAGAGATGGAATCTTCCCCTCCCACTATGACGTTCAGAGTTCAGACGTGATCTCATTGATCCCCGACTAGTTGCTTGGAACGAACTGCTTCGGCGGTTGGATTCAATTCAATTGGTTCAGGAGACGGATAAATTTCGTTGGAGTCTCACCAAGAATGGTGTATTTTTGGTTAGCTCCATGTACAAAGCTCTGTGTATCCCAACACAACCGGTTTTAAATAATAAATTCATCTCGAAGATGAAAATACCTCTTAAAACAAAGGTTATTGCATGATATCTTCGCCGAGGTGTGATTCTTACTAAAGATAACCTTGTAAAACGCAACTGGCATGGTTGTACGAAATATGTGTTTTGTCACGAAGATGAGACAATAAAACACCTTTTCTTCAGTTGTAGGGTTGCTAGATCTATATGGTCAATCATTCAGATATGGTCTACCTTATATCCACCTCGTAGCATTGGAAACATCTATGGCAATTGGCTAAATGAGGTGGATTCTAGGTATAAAACTATTATCAAAGTGGGAGCGATTGCGGTAGCATGGTCGCTTTGGCTATGTAGAAATCACAAGATTTTTAATGACAAAAATTCCTCTATATCATGTAGGTTATTTAACGGTGTACAACTTTGCTCCGTTTATAGTCGCTACTTCAACGTTTGGAAGTTCGAGACCTCTTTACGGAGGTGTCTACATGGTTGGAGAACACGGCCAGAAAGTTTATTTACCAACATGGGTGGCTGCATAGTCGGAGGATTGAAGCCAATGGAGCTTTATAGTAGTTAGCTTTTTTACATCGTTTCTTTTATATCTTTTTGTTTGATACTGGACTACTAAACGGCTGTGTGCATCCTAATTATGCAGAGGCTGGGTGTAATGCTTAAAAATATTTAGAGTAATAAAGCGCCCTTATCGAAAAGAAATAGCTCCATAAGGGGAACTTCATGATTACGATACAGAACTCAACTATCTCTTTTGATCTATGTTTGAATTTCTAGCCTTCAGATGCAACTATGTGTACATGAAATATGATCAGAAGCCCACTCTACAGAGAAATGAAAGATAGTACTAGAACAGAAAACTGCTTCTGGTGTCCCTTCATGGTGCACATAGAGATTATTTCTCCGCAAATCCTTGCAAGTGTGCAAGTGTGCATATTTCTAGATAGGTTTTTTTGTTTGTTCTGATGCATATAGTTTTTATCGATTTACCCTTTATTTTCTCCCGAATTGTTTGGTTCGGTTCGAAAGTTGAAACTATATTCTTTAATTATTAGTATGTATTTTTTCTCTAGTCGGACGAGATACAAGTCACTGTCATAGAAACATAAAATGAAAGCTTATTGGGCGCTCTCAAACAAGAAAGAAGAAGATTAGGCAGGAAACAAATCCCGTTGTGGAATTCCACTGGAACCGACAAATGGCGGCGGCCTCCGTGACCTCCTCTAAGACGGCGGCAACGGCTTGGCCTAGATCTGGGCCCATATATGGGCTTGGGCGGGCTCGACATGTCGGTTTCCTGCCGGTGCTCCGCCCGCGGTTGTGGAATTCCTGAGCTTCTCCTGCATGAGGGAGCCTAGGGCTGCAGCTCCGGGCATGGTGGTGTTGGTCATCTCCTCCGCCGAAGGTGGTCGGCCTGACGCTGGGTTGTCTGGATCATGAGATCCTTCATTTAGTCCTAACTGGGAGTCATGAAGACACAATTGCCGGTGAAAACCGAAACAATTGGCGGGCGATAGCGGCGTTCTGCACCATTACCTTGATGAAGGCATCGCTGAGCAACGATTGTTGATCTTCTCGTGTCACTTCGGGGGAAACCCTAGGATCTGGTCTTCCAGACCGGACGATGGCGACACTGTGGTGTCATTTTCTCTCTTGGGAGCATCGTTTGAGGAGCGGCGCTAGATAGAGAGGCTAGAGGAGGAGATGTCAAGTCATGCCTGGCTGACATGTGCTACGTTGACTAATGCCTATCCGGCAGATTTTCAATGGTGGTGTTGACAACATGCCTGACAAGGTATAGGCGCGTCTCTACCCTAAAGATGGACCAACGGTTTGATGGTGGTGACAGCTTCTAAAGCGAAGGCATAGGCGCTCGCCAAGGGTCTGCGAAACCGGTTATGAGCTCTTGTTTTCCGCAATAGGGTTACTCATGGATGCCCCGGTTTGTTAGTTGATGGGGTGTTTTAGTTCATCCATTGTCGGGTTTCTAGGTGTTGAGTGGTGGCTTCGGTTTTTGTGATGTATGATCTGATAGTTCCCTGTTGAATAAAGTTTAAATTTATTTTGTATGCATCGCTTTGATGTAGAGGCTGAGACTCCCCATTTTGAAAAAATGGCATGCATTTATCAAACTTTCAACAACGACGGCATGACTGCATGAGGTCAACCTGGCACAAACAACCTAATTCAAATAAACATGCCATCAAACCTCCAGATAAGAGCAGATAACAAACACAGCTAGAGCATTCCTTCAAATTTCTTTGCCAAAATATAATCTACTCAATGTATATTCTCATGCTCGAGAATTGAATTCTTTTTCCTGAGAATACAGAATCATAAACATGTGCGACTATGCAATAGCCAGCTTTAATACAAATTAAACTATCACCTTGTCTCGCTTCTCCGATAATACTTTTATCGTCTCACCATCAAAGCAATAATTTCTCAACACTTTATAGTAATTAATAAGAATGGTTCTAGAAATTGTGCATGTAAGTATTGGTTACAAGAGATGAGTACTTCCAATCTGAGTGCACATGTCCTTAATCATCATGCTTTTATGAAAAAGATTACCAACATATACTTTATGCCACATCGTACATAAATGATATTTTTTAGGTTTTTGAACATTTTCAGAAGTAATTCTTGCGTTACAGAAACTAATCCTGCTCCAGGATATGATAGTTTAGAGGTTAAGTGAGCTACCGCTGCTATCCATCGTCCCACCGTTGCTGTTTCCATCTGAGACAGAGAAAGAAAGGACGCCCAAATAAGATAACATCAAGCAGAATGGTTATGAGATCTAGTGAGGTGTGTACCTTTAGTCTTCTCATCGGTGTAGTTTTATCTAAGTTGCTTACGCTGGAGAATTGACTTGTCACCGTTCTCTCAGGCCAGTTTCTAGAGTTTTGATCTGTTCGTCTTCTCCAGCCAGTGATCTGTAGTCAATACTCGGCATGATATTGATGCCATGGTAGAATTCTGCAACACGACGAACACAAGGCAGCTTCCAAGCCATCTGATTTGGTAAGACAAATTTGACTAGAGTGCTTACTGTTTCTACCAAGACAAAGGATGCACCAAAGAATAAAATCAAGTCATCAGACACCTGTCATTGGAACCAATCCAGAAATAGCGGGCTTTGAATTGCCTCCATCTATATATTATTAATTCTCTCCTGGAGAAGATTCTTGCTCACAAGACTTGACCTGTCACTTTTTTTCTCGAAAATTTCTTTTGCTTTCTCTTTCAGCCTTGTAATTTAGAAGAAATTATAAGCCTGATTTTGATTGGTTAGAATTCTGCAACACCATGAACAATCGGCTAATTCCGAGACCATTAGCTTTAATTCTAATAAGGTTCAAGAAAAGAACTGTCTACTATAATGTAAACCCATTCTACTACTTCCTTCAAGACAAGGAAAGAAAAGTGCAGTCAGGAAAAAACACATATCATCAAACATCCATTCCAACCGAATCAATACATAAGTAGCATTCTGGAATCTCCTTGACCATACTTTTACTCATTCTCTCAAGGAGAAATATTCCTGTGCTCGACATTTGACTTATCACTTCTACTCTTTGCCAGATCCTTCATGGATTTTCACCATAAACATTGGATGATTGCCTAACAACTGGCACCAGCTTCAAAAAAGAAGTTACAAAAATAATCCTGCGATGTATGTTTGTTATTTCTACCGAGACAAGGAAAGAATTATTCCGGGGACTTTCCACCCACCATAAGACCAACCAGAGCCAATAAAAAGACATGATCTTAACTAAGTAGGCACAGACCAAATCAAGCCTGACAGGCAGTCATGCTTAGACCTCCTAGATGGACCTACCTTTGTTCTAAACTATGCGAGTCCCCAGTTTTTCCTCCTTCACTATAATACGTGAGCAGAGCATTTTGAATAATAGATCCATGGCATAACAACATTCCAATTTCTCCGCATGACCATTATGCTTGTATTTGTACTATCAGATATGGAAAAAACGAAGATACATGCAGAGTGCCTCGTGATAACTAATATCAACTAAAAATCTCATACAAATTAGCTGATATAAAATTAGTCTGCAAACAACATTAACAAGAAAGAATTGTTCGAAAATCTTCTTAATACCGAGCCGTTTACAAGTTGTCCTTGTACTAGAAATAATCAAGTCTCATCAACAGTGATAATTAAACCTCCTTTCTGGTTCTACCCTTATACTAAGGAATGCAATTCTGCAAAAAAAAAATTTGTACCTTGACTACCGATGAGCAAAGCATCTTTGAATAATGGATCCATGACTGAGGCACTACAATGTTCAGTATACATTTTTTAAAGTACGTGGTGTCAGCTTTGGAAAAAGAAGGTGGATGCAACACGCCTCCAGAACAAAAGAGGGGCTCATTTCAACTAAGCTGTACTTCTAAGTAACTGTTAAATCACTGTCAACAGTACCAGAAGATTGTTAAATATATTTGACCTAACTAAGCACTAACAATAATTTCCTCGCACTAAATAGTATTTTAAAAGTGGTAAAAAATTCAATGCAAGGGACAAACCCTCTGACATAAATCATCGGAGGAAAGAGTACAAGATGTCCAAATAAAGAAAGAATATCATGAAAACAGAATTTCAGTACTTAGCTGTTCTCTCAGTCTGAAATGGTAACTGTTGTCTCGAATAGTCTGAAGTGATAACCAAACGCTCCAGTTCTTCAGCAGATTGACAAGAACAGACATATAGGAACAACATGCCTAATTTGCTAAAAGCATGCTCTGTTTCAAGCTTTCCAAATAATCCAAGAACTGGCAGAAACGACCACAATCATTTGTTATTTTGTCTTCTGACAACTAATTAACTCATGTCAAGCTATGAAAAGTCGTTGAGTGTTAGTCACAGAAGACCAGATTTCGAAAATAGGTGTTCACTGATTCACCAGCTCCGGAAAATTTCATTTGTTTTGTCCTCATTACACATGAAAATTAAACTACGTGTTGTTTGACTGTGTAAACAAACAAAATATACTACTGATAACACAGTATTCACCTTTGACTATTAACACTTTGACTAACATGGAAAACTACATAGATGACTGGCTCCTGGACTAAAGGTTATGAACTGCTACTAGTATCTATTGTTCCAAATAAATTCGAGGCCGCAGAGTAGACAGACAACAGAAACCACTACCTCATAATCTAGAAACCACTCCCTCATGGTCTAGAGAAAAAACTCCATTTCTGCATCTTGCTCTGCTTTTACAGTTGCACATGTGCCAAACATGGAGCATCTATCCTTCCTTTTGCACTTCCTCCTCTCTCTGGCTTTAAATCATGCATCCTTCGCCACTGCCAACAATGATCAATTTGTCTACTCTGGCTTCTCTAGCAATGACCTCACCCTCGATGGTGCAGCCACGGTTACACCAGATGGTGTTCTTCAACTGACCAATGGCACGGTTCACCTCAAGGGCCACGCCTTCTACCCAACTCCATGGCAATTCCGCAAGTCACCGAATGAGGTAGTTCATTCCTTCTCAATCACCTTTGTGTTCGGCATGGTCCCTGTCTACTCCGATCAATGTACCGATGGCATGACTTTCCTGATCTCTCCGAGCAAGGATTTCTCAGGTGCACAAACCTCACAATACTTGGGCCTCCTCAATAAAACAGCCGATGGAAAATTAAGCAACCACATATTTGCAGTTGAGCTTGATAGTAGTCAAAATACAGAGTTCAAGGACATCAATGACAACCACGTCGGCATCAACATCAATAGTCTCACCTCAGTTAAAGCCCAGCCAGCTGGCTTCTATGATGACAAGAATGGTGTCTTTAATAACTTATTCCTCGTCAGCCGCAAGGAAATGCAAGTATGGGTGGACTATGATGCAGAGAACACACGGATCAGTGTGACCATGGCCCCCCTCAAGGTAGCTAAACCGTTGAGGCCACTAGTCTCAGATATCTACAACCTCTCAACGGTGCTACAAGATCCATCCTACATCGGCTTCTCTGCTTCAACTGGTCCAATCGACTCACTCTATTGTGTGCTTGGCTGGAGCTTGGGTATAAATCGCCCTGCTCCAGCCATTGACATCAGCAAGTTGCCAAGGTTACCTCGCATTGGCACAAAACGTCAGTCGAAAGTGCTGGAGATCGTCTTACCAATAGCCAGCGGGACATTCATCTTTCTTGTAGGGACAGCTATAATTCTACTGGTGCGGAGGCGAATGAAGTTTGCAGAGCTTCATGAAGATTGGGAGGATGATTATGGGCCACACCGCTTCTCATACAAGGATTTGTATGATGCTACAGAAGGATTTCATTATAAGAATGTGCTTGGCCATGGGGGATTTGGGAAGGTGTACAAAGGCGTGCTTCCAGTCTCCAAATTGGAGGTTGCCGTGAAGAGGGTGTCACATGAGTCCAAGCAAGGAATAAAAGAGTTTATTGCTGAGATTGTTAGTATCGGTCGTCTCCGCCATCGAAACATCGTCCAGTTACTTGGTTATTGTAGGAGAAGAGGTGAACTCCTATTAGTATATGACTATATGTCAAATGGCAGTCTTGACAAGTATTTATATAGTGATGAGGGTAAAGATACTCTAGAATGGTTTCAGAGGTTTGAAATCATCAAGGGTGTTGCATCTGGCTTATTCTATCTCCATGAGAGATGGGAGAAAGTTGTAATCCACCGAGACATCAAAGCAAGCAATGTGCTCCTTGACAATGAAATGAATGGTCGGCTAGGTGACTTTGGCCTTGCAAGGTTGTATGACCATGGCACGGACCCACAAACAACACGGGTTGTTGGCACAATGGGATATTTTGCTCCAGAACTGGCGCGCACTGGTAAGGCGACACCTCTAACTGATGTGTATGCATTTGGCATTTTCATTGTTGAAGTAACGTGTGGACGAAGGCCTATCGACAATCTGGTGGAGGATAGTTCAGAGATACTAATCGACTGGGTTGTCGAGCATTGGCACAGAGGATCACTCATAGACACACTGGACAGGAGGATACAAGGCAATTATGACGCTGATGAGGTATGTCTGGTGTTAAAGCTAGGGTTGCTGTGCGCACATCCATTTAGCAATGCAAGGCCCAGTATGCGGCAAGTTATGCAATACCTGGACGGTGAGAGACCACTCCCAGAGTTGATGCCAACAAACTTAAGCTATAGCATGTTGGCCGCAATGCATAACGAAGGTTTCAGTCAGTACACATCATTGGCTTTCACAGGTGGAAGCAATGCAATGACGTCCAGCTTCTCAAGTGGAAGATGATGCAGAGATATATGGGATTCCCAGGCAAGACGCACCTTTCGTGGCTAGTACAGTAGTAGTACTCTAGTAGACTTGATTAAATTATGGAATCCCATTGTACCCTTGGTTAATTATATTGCTCTTTAAAGAGTCTCAAGAGAAAAAGAACAATCTAGTATCACAAATGGGATCTGTCAAGTCTCTGTTTCTTATCAGTTCTTAGGATTAACAGATACTTTATATGCAAGGCTTCTGCTGTAAGATCTTGTGAACAGTTGTCGAGCTTCTACATGCTTTAGCGCACTAACGATTGAAGTTGTTTTAGAGATTAGCTGAAAAGTACTTCTGAATGGAAAATAATTAGACACAAAATGGCAGCCATTCTCAAGTAAGACGCTCATCTTCAACACTACTAGGTTCCAGTGTTCTAAAACTTGTACAGACATATCACTTGGGACTAATTGCCGTTTTATTGGAGCAAGGCCATGCTAGAAGAAAATAGAGTGATTAAATCAATAAAGAAGTTATTAGAAGAACAAATCAGTATAGAAGGAGGTTCATATTACCCTCCTTAGATGAAAATAGTAGCAGCGCATCCGCACATCCATCAGTCTGTATGAATCACCAAACCTCCTGCATTGCATAAAAGTGTTCATATTCAATACTCAATGTCAATGATGTTCTGAACAGTCCCATGCGAGCTGGACGGTGGACTGGCGAAGTGGCGAACGACCTGAGAGACATCGAGGAGGAGTGACTCGCAAGTTGATTGACCATATGTTTGTGCTGAAGGAAATCGCTTCTGAACTCTCACCTCTGTTCTCTGAATACTCACCATTTCCTGCTCGTCGCCTCACCCCAGATCCACAACTAATGCTCGCCTCCCCGTCGATCCCCTCTGTGATCGCCACCACCGCCGACTGGACAAGTGGATGATCACATTGTGAACCAAAGGTCCCAGAAGGCCCAAACTAGTTTGCTCGATGGATCCGGACTCCGGAGAGACACCACCATTAATAGGCGGCGCAGCGGAAGTGGATTCCAGATGATTTACACAGGAGAGCCGGCGCCATCAAACTGTCCTACCCGTCACGGGGAGCGCCACGAACCGAGAGACCAGCCGGCGGCAATGGCGGCGGGCCGTGCGCGAGAACCGCAGGAGACAGCAGAGTGCGCTCGATGAGAGGGGTGAACTGAGCAGCGCCATTAGGACTGCAAGAGGGGAGAAGGAGTGAAGTGACCTCGGCGAGGACCGGCGTCGACAAGCGGCACGGAGGACCCAATAATGCCAGGTGGCACGCCGCAGACCTGAGGCCGGAGAGGCATATTCGGATGGATCAGCGGGGATAAAACGGGAAAAAAGAGGGGGCGTATGCTGTGTACTAGGTCCATCAGGTGTACTAATGTACTAGCCAATGTGTACCATTAGATATGAAATAGACTCTCTGGATTTAAGTGGGCCGCTGGGCGTTCACTTGCTTGCAGATTTACCACACAGCCCCTCCGACAGCACACATTCAACAAAAACGTCTCTCCCACCTGGACTTGTATTCTTGCATCGACATAGCAAATCCCTTTTTCAGAGAGTAGCCTACTCCTAACTTATTAGATTGTGATTGTGGTTGGACCAGCTGCTATGTAATTTGCGAAAAAGGTAAAGCTGCAAAAATCGGGAGCTAGAGACTAGAGTTTAATTTGTCAAATGGATGGGGAAAAAATCCAACTGGACGGAGAGGCTCCGTACACATCATTTGGATTTACTAATGGAGGTCAGCAGGTTGGGGCTAAAGTTCTTTTGAGGATGAAAAGGTAAAACAAAGGGCAAAGGAACACGGATGGATTTTTTTTAACATAGCATGGCTGTGTTTTGAGAAAATGGCACGTCCTGTGTGGAAGACTGAGCTTCCTAAGGACGTTTCACAAAATATTTGAACTTACTGGGATACAGTCCGCCGCTTCAATCTGGACACTCTGTATATAATCTGATGGCTCCTATACCTCCTAGTACACTAGTACACATGATAGAGCTAGTGCACAGCATATGTCCCCGAAAAAAGATTGGGAGTCCAGAACCGGCCTTCTTCGCTAGGGCATCTCCAGGGAGCGACGCAAAACGGTCGCTCAAGATTGGGAGTCCAGAACCGGCCTTCTTCGTTAGGGCATCTCCAGGGGCGCGACGCAAACGGTCGCTGAGCGAACGTTTTTGTCGGCCGTGACCGGAAATGCGTCTGGGGCCTGCTCTAGCGGGGCAGCGCAAAGTGACCGGGCAGTCCGCGGAGACGCCAACCTGGCCGAAATATGCGCCAGGTTTGCGTATCCGCGGACGCTCGGCGGTCGCGCGGAGTGTCCTCCATTTCTTACCCGGTCCCGCATGTCAGGGACAGCGAAATCGACCGTTTCGATTTGCTTCTTGTTCCACTTCTTTCCTGCCCTAGTGCGACGCCACCACCCCAACCCCACCCGCCGCCGTCCGGCTGCAGCGCCGCCGTAGTCGCCGTCGGCTCCGTTCTTGCCGCGCGGGAGAGCAGGAGCGTACTCGGGCTTGGCTCCGCCGCGTACCTGCCGGCTGTTTTGGGGCGAAACGCTCCCGATTGCGCTGCCCTACCTCGCAGCCCACGACCTGTTCGGTCAATTGCGTCGGTAGGTTTCTTACTCGTGTTTTCGGAGCTATCATGCGCGGCCATTGATCCGCAGTTTGTACCCACGCAGATGGACACGTGGCAGATGTTGGACAAGTTCCGCGCGGAGGTCGTCGACTCCTCTTCCGACGAGGAGTCCGATCAGTCGACGCAGACTTTGGCAACTACTGCGGCCTCCATGATCCACGAGTTCACCTCTAACCCGGGGCCGCAACATCGGGGCTCTGTGAAGGGGCGCTCCAAAAACCTGCCGCGCAACAGAGTGGAAGGGCAGGCCCGCCTCCACAAGGACTACTTCCACCTCACCAATCCGATCTTCCCGAAAAAAATGTTCCAGCGCCGATACAAGATGTCAAGGGACATGTTCTTGGTCATTCTACGGGGCGTCAGAAACTA
Source organism: Lolium rigidum (assembly GCF_022539505.1). Classification (NCBI taxonomy): domain Eukaryota; kingdom Viridiplantae; phylum Streptophyta; class Magnoliopsida; order Poales; family Poaceae; genus Lolium; species Lolium rigidum. The sequence continues at coordinate 1,046 of NW_025900703.1, read as the reverse complement.
CGACCCCTACTTCCAATGCAGGCGCGATGTAACAGGTGCGTTAGGCTTCACCTCCTACCAAAAATGCTCCGCTGCTATTCGCATGCTCTCATATGGAATGGCTGCGGATATATTCGATGAGTATCTTTGAATGGGTGCGTACAGCGGGCATGAGGAGGGAAAAACTGTCATTCTTGAAGCTGTCATATCTCAAGATTTATGGATTTGGCATTCATTCTTTGGCATGGCCGGTTCCAACAATGACATCAATGTGTTGCACCGATCACCGGTTTTCAACCGGCTCATGCAGGGCAAAGCTCCCCGGGTGAGCTACGAGATCAATGGAAATTCATATGACAAGCCATATTATCTTGCTGATGGAATCTACCCTGACTGGGCCACATTGGTGAAGACTGTCCGTAATCCAAACTCCGAGAAGACGAGGAGGTTTGCCAAGATGCAAGAGGCTTGCAGGAAAGATGTGGAGCTCGGATTTGGTGTGCTCCAAGCTCGGTGGGCAATTTTCCGTCACCCGGCAAGAACATGGTCGCTGTGTTGGAGATATGCCCAAGAGGCAATAATAAAAGTGGTTATTATATATCTTTATGTTTATGATAAATGTTTATATACCATGCTATAATTGTATTAACCGAAACATTGATACATGTGTGATATGTAAACAACAAAGAGTCCCTAGTATGCCTCTTAACTAGCTTGTTGATTAATGGATGATTAGTTTCATAATCATGAACATTGGATGTTATTAATAACAAGGTTATATCATTATATGAATGATGTAATGGACACACCCAATTAAGCGTAGCATAAGATCTCGTCATTAAGTTATTTGCTATAAGCTTTCAATACATAGTTACCTAGTCCTTATGACCATGAGATCATGTAAATCACTTATACCGGAAAGGTACTTTGATTACACCAAACACCACCGCGTAAATGGGTGGTTATAAAGGTGGGATTAAGTATCCGGAAAGTATGAGTTGAGGCATATGGATCAACAGTGGGATTTGTCCATCCCGATGACGCGATAGATATACTCGGGCCCTCTC
>NW_025900702.1:0-62648 GCF_022539505.1 Lolium rigidum | reverse complement strand
CCACGCCGCCTACTATGTGGGCCCCTCGTGACGCCTCCTCGACCTCGCCCTTCCGCCTACTTAAAGTCTTCGTCACGAAACCCCCAGCACCGAGAGCCACGATACGGAAAACCTTCCGCAGACGCCGCCGCCGCCAATCCCATCTCGGGGATTCAGAGATCGCTCTCCCGCACCCTGCCGTGAGAGGGGAATCATCTCCCGGAGGTCTCTTCATCGCCATGATCGCCTCCGGATCGATGTGTGAGTAGTCCACCCCCGGACTATGGGTCCATAGCAGTAGCTAGATGGTTGTCTTCTCCTCATTGTGCTATCATGTTAGATCTTGTGAGCTGCCTATCATGATCAAGATCATCTATTTGTAATTCTACATGTTGTGTTTGTTGGGATCCGATGAATATTGAATACTATGTCAAGTTGATTATCAATCTATCATATATGTTATTTATGTTCTTGCATGCTCTCCGTTGCTAGTAGAGGCTCTGGCCAAGTTGATACTTGTGACTCCAAGAGGGAGTATTTATGCTCGATAGTGGGTTCATGCCTCCATTAAATCTCGGGACAAGTGATGTAAAAGTTCTAAGGTTGTGGATGTGCCGTTGCCACTAGGGATAAAACATCGATGCTTTGTCTAAGGATATTTGTGTTGATTACATTACGCACCATACTTAATGCAATTGTCTCGTTGTTTACAACTTAATACCGGAAGGGGTTCGATGATAACCCGAAAGTGGACTTTTAGGCATAGATGCATGCCGGATAGCGGTCTCATGTACTTTGTCGTAATGCCCCGATTAAATCTCATAGTACTCATCATGATATATGTATGTGCATTGTTATGCCTTCTTTATTTGTCAATTGCCCAACCGTAATTTGTTCACCCAACATCTCGTTTATCTTATGGGAGAGACACCACTAGTGAACTCGTGGACCCCGGTCCTATTCTTTACATCCGAAATACAATCTACTCGCAATTGTTCTTTACTCGTTCTTCGCAAACAATCATCATCTTCCACACAATACGTTTAATCCTTTGTTTACAAGCAAGCCAGTGAGATTGACAACCTCAATCGTTACGTTGGGGCAAAGTACTGTGATTGTGTTGTGCAGGTTCCACGTTGGCGCCGGATCCCTGGTGTTGCGCCGCACTACACTCCGCCGCCATCAACCTTCAACGTGCTTCTTGACTCCTACCGGTTCGATAAACCTTGGTTTCTTACTGAGGGAAAACTTGCTGCTGTGCGCATCACACCTTCCTCTTGGGGTTGCCAACGGACGTGTCATCTACGCGCATCAGTGATGTTATGGAATCGCATGTGCCGTCATCCCCAGGGCGCTGTGCTGAGGGTTGGGGTCGTCGGTGTAACGCCGGCATCTACCCTGGACTTGCAGCTGCTACGGCCGCGCGTGCACTGCCTCGCCATGCCGTAGCCTCTGCTTCCAGGCGCATACGTCGTCCAGGTCCTCCTCCCTCTCTTTTCCTGGTCTGTGCACCTCCATGTCTATGCTGCTCCTCTTCTTCTTCTTGTGTCCTAGCTTCATGATGATCCAAGGATCATGCAGGACATTGTTGCTGATGCCCTTTGCATCAAATCCTTCCTCTTTGCAAGCCCTGGCCAGCCAAACCAGTACTGGTCACTGGCCACTGTATGTTGTTGATGTGCTGTTCATGGCTATGGCTGCTCTTCTCCATTGCTTCTGCTATGCTATGCTTGATGCGATACCTAGGCTTACTGGTGCCATACTCTTGCTTGTCTAGGTCTACTTCCCTTTAATTGCTTGATGGTGATGCTTGCTGTCAGTGTTGGCCATTACCCTGACATTGTGATACTTGTGATGCTCTCTTGTGTCTTGCACATGATCCAATTGATCCATTGGATCAATAGATACTAGTGGCTAGGCTCTATGTCTTGTCTGGCTGTTGCTCTAGCCCTTGGCTAAGCTGTGGTGACCCGGCATACCACTGCATGGTGTAGTATGCAAGTCCGATATAACACCAATGAAACACCGTTCCACTAGTATTATATCGCTCAGAGTGGTACAACAGAAACATATGCGGGTCCAAGGCATGTCTATAGAATTGCACACTGCTACTTACATAAGATCATCATAGCCTCCTACTTTACAATGAGAGTAAACCGCAAATAAACTCCGAAGATCGACTCGTAGTCTAATCCTAACACGAACTCTATTTGTAGAGTATTTACTAGCTACATAGGCTATGAATATATTCTAGCTAAATAGGAGCTAAGTTTAGGAAGCTTGTTCCCTTCTATTGCTAATCTAGGTTTTTCTCCTTGTTGGATGTTGTGTTTGACTCCTCCGACAAGGTCTTGTTTCTTGAAGTAGTTGTTGACTCCTCGGCCTTCGAGTTGCATCGTAGATCCTCCTTCGATGCCTCCACATCTAAGCGAGGATTTAAGAGTGGGATGAGTACGAGCGTACTCAACAAGTTCATTATAGGAAAGAGGTGTTTAATGCACTAGCTACGGCATTAGACCGTAAAGTCTAATACCAATGCAGGTTTTCATAACCATTTCTTCAAAAGGTTGCTTTTATTCGGAAGAACCATGTCCGTCATCCTTCACCGGTTTACTAGAACTTCATGGAGCTCCTTCCGACGCGTCGCAGCTCCATATCCCGGAATAGGGAGTGACAGGTCACGGTTCATTACACTCGCAGAGGTGTGTTGCTTTACCCATAAGAGATCTTAACCTTGGTGCCAACCGAGCCGCGTGCTCGTCCACACTTCCTTTGGTGTGAGGCCCGGTATAAGGTCTAGCCAATCATGTTCCTCCGCTACCTCGAACACCCACTCTTTGTTGCAGACTCCGACCCTGGGTCCACGCCGGTCCCATTATTCCCATAGATTTCGTGGTGGACCCCGACCACGACGACAATGCAGGGCTCTACCATACATTCCTACGCCGGCAGCCGCAACCCATCATAGACCTCATTACCGTTGGGACTTCTACGGGTTCCCACCCCGCATCATGTCTCGCAAGATCATGTGCACCCAGTAATGAGCATCCGTTGATGAACGAGAGGTGGAAACACTTTTGACTACTCCGTCCCACTCCGGATCTTATGGTTAACACGGTTATTACGGCACAAGAATCACTGGACGACATTTGTTGTTTAGTCTTAGATGGATATAAACCCTAGCAATGGAACCTCCACCATATCAACACAATCCATGGTTCCATGGCCCACCACATAGTCATACTCATAGTTATGAAAGTAGTGGTTTTGGTTTTTATGCAATAGTGATAATCATAGTACTTTGCAAGTAATTTGATAAAGATACTCAAATGACATGAGCAAGTGATGAACTTGCCTTTCTTGACCGCAAGATTATGCAGGCAAGGTCTCCGATACGCAATAACTCCAAATTCTGAATAGCATCATCGTCCTAGGAAGGACGATGTTTAAAAGATTGGCAAGGATGCAATAATGCATAAGTATGAGATGCAATCGCTCTAAGCGTGACCTAACCCCGATGATTTAGGATTAGTGAGTTGTAATGTTTAGTTCAAGGTGTGTTGCACTTTTAGAGTGATTCACAAACAAGGTTCTTATTCAGGGTTTGTGTTGTTTTAGAATTATAAGTAGTGGCAAAATGGATAGTAACAATCATACACAACCAGTGTATAGTAGCTATATAATAAGTAAAGAGCAGTTGTCAATTTTAAGTCCTATAATGCATGGTTGATGATTACTTATTATATAATTCAAAAGAATAACTTTTGAAGAACATATTCTTTAATAAAGGACAAGTATGATAATTAGGTTGGGGTTCTATGGTTGACTATGGTTTCATGTAGTTGTTGGAGTAAGTATTAGATGGATCCCAACAATGTTGGATTCATCAACATCTAGGGCTTGTAAGTTTGAGTTAAGCCTAGGCATCCTAAGCAATTGTTTATACATGGTTGTTATGAAGGTTGATTCATCTTGCTGGTTATAGATGGCTATTGTCTGTAGGTCCTATTAGGCAGGATTGATGATGATTCCTTATTTTTTTCAAAAGAATAACTTTTGAAGAACATACTTCTTAAATAATAAGAAGTATATCAATTAGGGTTGAGGGGGTCTAGGTTTTACTATTGGATCCATTCAAATAAGGCATGGTTGGCTCCTGGATATTATGGTTCATAAGTATCTAATACTTTAGTAGGGTGATACGTCTCCGACGTATCGATAATTTCTTATGTTCTATGCCATATTATTGATGATACCTACATGTTTTATGCACACTTTATGTCATATTCGTGCATTTTCTGGAACTAACCTATTAACAAGATGCCGAAGTGCCGCCTCGTTTCTCACTGTTTTTGGTTTCGTAAATCCTAGTAACGAAATATTCTCTGAATTGGACGAAACGAAGACCCGAGGGCCTATTTTCTCCACGGAGCTTCCGAAGACCGGAGAACATACGAAGTGGGGCCACGAGGTGGCGACACCACAAGGCGGCGCGGCCTAGGGGGGCCCGCGCCGCCCTATGGTGTGGCCCCTCGTCGTGCCCCGACTCGACCTTCCGCCTACTTAAAGCCTCCGTCGCGAAACCCCGATGCGAAAAACCACGATACGGAAAACCTTACCGAGACGCCGCCGCCGCCGATCCCATCTCTGGGGATTCGGAGATCTCCTCCGCACCCTGCCGGAGAGGGGATTCATCTCCCGGAGGACTCTACACCGCCATGGTCGCTCCCGAGTGATGAGTGAGTAGTTCACCCCGGACTATGGGTCCATAGCAGTAGCTAGATGGTTGTCTTCTCCTCATTGTGCTTCATTGTTGGATCTTGTGAGCTGCCTAACATGATCAAGATCATCTATCTGTAATTCTCTATGTTGTGTTTGTCGGGATCCGATGGATAGAGAATACCATGTCATGTTAATTATCAAGTTATTTCATATGTGTTGTTTATGATCTTGCATGCTCTCCGTTACTAGTAGAGGCTCGGCCAAGTTTTTACTCTTAACTCCAAGAGGGAGTATTTATGCTCGATAGTGGGTTCATGCCCGCATTGACACCGGACAAGCGATGTAAAGTTCTAAGGTTGTGTTGTGCCGTTGCCACTAGGGATAAAACATTGATGCTATGTTCGAGGATGTAGTTATTGATTACATTACGCACCATACTTAATGCAATTGTCCGTTGCTTTGCAACTTAATACCGGAGGGGTTCTGATGATAACCTCGAAGGTGGACTTTTTAGGCATAGATGCAGTTGGATGGCGGTCTCATGTACTTTGTCGTAATGCCCAATTAAATCTCACTATACTTATCATGTCATGTATGTGCATTGTTATGCCCTCTATTTGTCAATTGCCCGACTATAATTTGTTCACCCAACATGCTTTTATCTTATGGGAGAGACACCTCTAGTGAACTGTGGACCCCGGTCCATTCTTTTTAATACCGAAATACAAATCGTCGCAATACTTGTTTTACTAATTTCTCTCGCAAACAATCATCTTCCACACAATACGGTTAATCCTTTGTTACAAGAAGCCGGTGAGATTGACAACCTCACCGTTTCGTTGGGGCAAAGTACTTTGGTTGTGTTGTGCGTGTTCCACGTTGGCGCCGAATCTCCGGTGTTGCGCCGCACTACATCCCGCCGCCATCAACCTTCAACGTGCTTCTTGACTCCTACTGGTTCGATTAAACCTTGGTTTCTAACTGAGGGAAACTTGCCGCTGTGCGCATCACACCTTCCTCTTGGGGTTCCCAACGGACGTGTCAACTACACGCATCATAGGGCTTAGTGGAATATAGTTAGTTAATGCACATTATTTGGCATAGTTGTTATTGGTGTCTATCACAATGGTGTGATGCTAAATAGTTATGAGTAAGAGCATCTCCACTCGTCTCCCCGAGAAGCTCCCCACGAGCCGTTTTTTACATCCGGACGGCGAAAAACGGCCCAGTCGCGCCCCCAGGTTCTCGTTTTCATCCGGATTTGGGCCTAAATTCATCCGGCGATCCCACGCCATCCCCGGCCCCCCGGGGAGTGCTTGGGGACTCCGGATGGAGCAAAACCAATCGCCCACGCCCACGTGTCTCCTCTTTCGTCCGGATTCCCCGGGCCATCCTCTTTTTCCCCGAGAAACGCCGCATGGGGAGCACACGGCTGGAAATATACTGCCCCCCGGGCCAAATTTTCGTCCAATCCGGACGAAAATTTCGCCGGATTTGGGCGTGGGGAGCGTCAACGAGTGGGGATGCTCTAAGGATGATAGTCTTGGAAACAGGAACTAGGGTTTAGACTTATGTGTTCCTATTGGATCAGCTGGGTTTTATGTTATGTATACATGGGATGCTAAATTATTAATGATAGGGTTCCTATATATATATATATATGTGAATATGATCAATCATTGAGTTGCTCATAATAAACCTATGAATGAAAAGTAAGTGGTATGATCACATCCTATAACCTAGGGTTTAGGTTAGTGGCAATTTAGGGTTCAAATGGATTAGTGGAGCTAGGGTTCCTAATGGTATTAGGGTTTTAGTATCCCACATAAAATTATGGGTTTGTGTTCTTAATTCAATATGGAACTTAGGGTTTCCTATTTGTCAATTAGTTCTTGGATTAATAACTTCATCATTATTAATAACTTTGCAAATAAAAATAATATTGAATTTGCCATTTTGTTATTTTTGAACAATTAATAAGTTAAGGTAATTATTAATCAGGGTGTAAATCTTTCTAATAATTCTTTAATGAAATAACAAATAAAGAAATTAGTTTTAATGTTTTCTTTATTTGTTTACTGGTTTTTTATTTACTTTTGGAAATTTTTACTAATTATTGAATTTTAATTGAATTATGAATAAGAGAAAATGCTTAATTAGTAAGTATTAAATACTTAAATTTTTATTACAAATAAAAATTTCATATTATATTTTTATTGGATAGAGTTTTCTTTTCTAAGAATTTTAATATCTTATTTACATTTTTCTGAGTTATGATGAATTTTCTAAATTATCTCAAAATTACAAGTATTTTCTGGAATTTTAAAATAACTACAATTGTTAAACGTACCCAGACTAATTTTACTCGCTGCCCCTGACTGGTGGGCCAACGTCCACGTCAGGTGCCATGTGGACGTGGACCGGGTCAAAATCAGTGGCATGGCTTTGGGGCTCCTGGCCGACGGCCAGTCGACGGTGGCGCCGGCGCTGGAGGGCTCCCGCGAGGCTGCGCGCGTGTGCAGAGGAACCGGGGCATCGTGGTGAACCATTGGGTAGCGGCGCCCCCTCGAAAAGGTCGCCGGAGTTGCTCCGGCGAGCCCGACCGCGGCGGCGCACGATGGCGGACGGTGCCGTGGAGCTATGGTGAATTTTACGGCTAGATAAAGAGCTCCACAGATGCGGTGAGCTCACGAGGATGCGGAGGAACAGCTCGTGAGACGACGATTATCGACGGAGATGACGACGCGGTTGAAATTCTCGCAGTCACGCCGGCGAAAGGAACGGACCATCACCGGCAACCGAGAGCTTCCTAGCTCGATTCCTCCCGCAGGTGGGGAATGTCGAGGGTGGCGGTGACGATGGCATCAACGGCGGTTCCCGGGGATGCTCCGAACAGCGGCAATGGTCGACGGCCGGGCTACTAGGTTTTCGGTTTGGGGCGGAATTGAAGCAGAGGGGAAGAACTCGGGCTAGGGTTCTTCGTTGGGGTTTTATACGCCTCAAGATCGTGGGAGAAGCCGCCAGCGACGACGAGAAGGAGGGCACGTCTCCGCGCTATCCTCCATGCGGAAGAAGCGGATGAGGACGACCACCTCCTTTTATTTTCTCTCGCCAAGAGGTAAGTTGGCTGGGCCGGGCTACATCGGCCGTGGTGCTAGGTTGCCAAGGTGGGCCGATGCTCGGGCTCCTTCACTGCCAAGGTCCGAGTAAGGTTCTTTTTCTTTTTTTCTCGTTTTATAATCTCGTTTTGAATTCTTATTTGAATTTCCTTTCTATTTTGCAGGTATCTTATATGCTAATTCCATTTGGGATGTTGTGTAATGACTATTACACCCATGTTCCATTTGAAACAAGTATTTTTTATATTGGATTATATCACATACTTGTGTTTTTATCCAAGATAGCAAATAGACATGAATTTATATTCTTATTTTAATTTTCTTTTTCCTAGTGAATCAAATATTTTGGATTATTATAGTTGATACTTTCAACTCAAAGTATTTTAAAGGTTGTACTAAGACTTGGTTTCAATTTAGGGAATTGGTCACTTGCACATGTTTTTATATGAGCACCAATGTATTATGGTTTTATAGTATCTATGGTAAACCCCTTGTTAAGGTTAATACTTTTCATTATCTTTGAAAGTATTTATGTAGGTATTATTTCAATCATGGTTGATCTTGGTTACAAGTATAATTGGTTGATTTGTACACACATGGTTTTAATTATGAAATGTAGCACAAGGTTTTTCTTATGTTCAAGAATTGAAGCATAAGATTTGATTAATGTGCAATACTAGGTTTCTAATGTTCTTTACCTGATGGCATATGGTTTGGAATCTCAATTATAGCCTGGTTTTATATGGTGATCACCATGGTGATACATAAACTAGGGTTGAGGTTTAATTCTAGGTTGTGAGATGAGATGACACCATATTGCATGTGCTAGGGTTAATCTCCCTAACCAGGATGAGATGGTGGCTTAATTAACATTTTATGTTCTCCTTTAGTTACTAAGATATTGAGAATTGGTTTTATATTCTACCAATTAACTTCTATTACTATCCTCATTTTATCACTAAAGTAACTAAAGTTGTTATAGTTCTTTTTATAGTTAACTTTGGTCATATGGATGGATGGTTTCTCACCATATTAAGTATGGGGTTTTACTCTAAGGTTTTCTTGGTTCTTTATTTTATGAAATATAGGTATGGTAGGATTCTACTTATGATCACCAAATGGTTCACAAGTAAAAGATAGGATATAAGCCTATGGTTGTTTACTAGTTACCTCCCTATGATTTCATGTGGTGAAGGATATCTACTTATCCTATTAGGATTTAACTTATCCTCACATACCTCAAGAACATGATCATGGATTAGGCATGATCAACTTGTTCTTAATAACTCCACCTCAAGTTCTTAGGGTTTATGATCATCACCCAATTTATAATGATCAATGTTTGGATTCCTAATGTATCTCTCATTAAATAGGTTTCTTACTTCCATGATCAAGTATTGTCTTGATCAACTAGGGTATAATATCTCTCTTATAGTTTCTTGGGTGGACATGGCTATGGTTGTCTCAATAGATTATATCCCAGGAGAATACCTGAGATATTCTGTTAGGGTTCTACTTAAACAATGTTGATATTATCATCTAGGTATATAGATAGTTTTCTCCCTCACATCCAAGTGTTGGCTTAACTTTCATGAGTGTAACGTCTTAGCTTGAGCTCCCTCATAAATGGATAGTTATTCTAGGGTTTCTCTCAAAGATAATGATTTGAATTCATGGATTAATATCCAAGGTTTAACTCAAAGTTTATTATTACTTCTCTATTAAATAATATAGGACTCTCATCCCTCTAGGTTTGATGTAGTATTAATTTAGAATAGAGAAGGATTATATTCCTTAGTTGGATCTCCTGGTCTTGTTTCCAAGGTTGAAATAGAATGATTACCATGAGATTCATGGTAGAATCATGGATTAGTTTAAGACATGTAAAAGATAAGTGAAGAATGGTCTCTCCATTTATTGTTACTTGATTTCCAAATAGATGTATGTTCATATGTTATGGCAAATATTACCATGTTATGATCTTTAATAAGATCAAGAAATAGATCATTGAGTAAAGTGTTGTTGTGTTGATTATTAGTTCCATTTGATCTAACCCCTTAGATCAAATCATCTCTACCCAAAACAAGGTTTTAACAGAGTCACATTGAGGTTTATAGCACTTGGCTTGATGATCTACTTCAATTCCATCAAGGTCAAGTGAAACTTCGAGCTATCGTGACTGTTTTACTTTAAAGCGCGAAAATTCCCGCGATTTTCTATGCATGAATGCAATGCACACATCTGTTTCCTCTATTTTTGTAACCCCAATACCTGGGATATTACAGTCTCTACCCCTTAAACTAAACTTCGTCCTCGAAGTTTGATCTCTCTCACGTTTCTGGAGTGTGGTTCTGACTTATGCAGACTACGACTTTTCTCGAACTCCGTGGTAATCTCACTCGATATAATTGTATATATCCCTTATCCAGATTCTTCCTGGAATCCATTAGGGTTTGTCTCTGAACATTAGTTCTTACTCCAGTTCTATGATTTTTCTCTGGAATCTAAAAATACATGTCTCTGAACCATGGCTTCTAATTTTAATTATTTGATTTCTTTCAACTCTATAATCTTGTTTCCTTTCTCATTGAAGAATCAATGATTGGGATTAATTCTGATGCTGCTAGTCTCAATCGAAGACTAATTTATCAACATAGTCCTAATTGATAAATAGGTCTGTGTTTTTCCTTTACTACCAAAACTGTTGTAATGGTGCTTAATAAGGTACTAACTATGGAATTGCTCGTGATGGTTTATTTTTTTAAGAATGGATTAGACTCATTTAGTCCCTCCAATCATGGTTTATAATTGATACCTATAACTATTTTGGTTTATTTAGGTTCCATGAAAGGAGTCATTCTATTAGTCTTTGCTTTTGGTATGGTCAATCTCCTTCGGTCTTTGGCCTTCTTGAGCTGTATTTGGTCTATGGTATTTTCTTCGTCCAACTTCTTTATACTTGACTTACTTGAGCTTTCGTATATTTTGAGTAATTATTGCTCACTTTCTCAAGTTATAGTCCACTTCTTGCTTCCTCGAGGTATAAACCTCGGCTTCTGGTCTGTCATCCTTCTGAAAGTAGTGTCCAATAATCTTATGAAAATAAGATTGAATTTCCTCCCAGTTCAGACCTTCTTCATCTTTCTTACTCAAAATATTGAGTTATTGTACAACCAACTCAGTCTTTACTCTACCCCTTAGAGTTTTCTTATGGTCTTCAACTCCTTTGTCTTCCAACCATTGGACTTATGGTTAGGATATTGGTCTAGGTCTAGTTTCTGGGTTATACTCTTCTAAGGTCTTACGAAGAATATCAGTGGTGTATCCACTCAATTGTGGACCTCCAATGTGAATCCTTCGACTAATTGTTTATAGGTCATTGTTATTTGGCTAATAAGGTTTTATTTGTTCACAAACTTTTGTTACAAATAATTAAATCGTGGACTATTTGTAATACCAACTGATACCAGCTGTGGTTATTATACCAACTGTGGCTATTTGATATCTAAAAAATTGGATTCTATTATAGGTTCTGATCAACTGGACGAGTCATCTTCTGCTTTATCTCGCAGTATTGATCCTATACCCATTGTGGTCTTCTGATATCAACTATGGTCTTCTTATATCTGCTATGATTTCATATATCACCTTCCTTCATTCAGGGTTTATTTTGCAAGAAAACCACTAGGTCGACACTATGAATATAGTATCCTAAGTGATTTCCCATGCATTCCCTCTTCTATGTTGACTATGGATCTGCTTCAGCTTCACCATAATCACCATATTTCTTACCTTCATGCTTCTCATGTACTAAAGTACTCCTCTGTTGAGGTAAAGCATGAATTTCTGATTGTACTTCCTTCAGAGTATTGTGGTTACTTCCCACAACTTTACTTCCTTTTCTGATGAACCTTCATCTTGTCTTTAAGATCTTCATAGTTCGTCACTTCCTCACACGAATACCTTTACCCTCTAGATCTATAGCATTAAGTAAGAACTTGATATAACAACATGCATTTGCATATCAAAGTCAAACTTCATGTATGGATCTAGTCAAACAATGAAAATTCAATAAAATCCAAGAAGATTCAGCTTTGTGCTTATAATACACATCATCATAAGCCTGAATATGATTGTTGAGTAAGACATCTCTAAACATCGACACTCGATGTGTAGTATAGAACACCACATAATATAGGTTTATGTCGTGATACTTAGCACGAATATAGGGAATTCTACTATTTGTCTCAACCTTTACCTTAATTGCACATTTGCAATGAGATAAACTTGAAACAAAGTGGTCTAGGATAGTTGTGGTTAACCTAATTTTCTTTGGAAGTACTAACTTAGCTTCCATTTTGTTGAGGACGACTTCAATGATATGTCTGGTTCTAACATCACTGTTCTAGACACATAACTATTGGAATATAGCTCCTATACTTCCAAGTTATTGTATCGTAAGGCTATGGACCTAATGTTCTTGACACAGTTCCCATGGTTTTTGGAACATAATTCTTGCACTATTGTTTAGCACTTGGCTTCTTATTGTACTCCTCCAAAATACTTATAATGTTCTATTCCATCACATAATGATTCTCAGGTGAATCATATATGATTAACAACTCTACCATGTAAGTAATCATATTTTATTCATATCCTTATCTCCCATGATTGACTCATCATGGTCTATACTACCTCATATGACTTGTTTTTATCACTTACTATCAGTTGTTTTACAAGTTTAGATAATTTACTTACTCATTACTTAACTTGGTCTACATTTTCTATTAGGATATCTTAATTATCATCATCACTTGATATTACTCCTATTACGGTGTCCGGATAACTCTTACTTAATCATAACATATGTTGGTACACATCTTCCAATAGGATATCTTCCTTATGGTTGTATCCTCTCTTTGGACTACCATGTATTGTATACCAACTGGGGTCTACTCATCTATTGTTTAAGGACTTCATGGTGTACTATATATATGTTTGGAATTAGTTAACTAACTTCACTTAGGAAAGATAGGTAAGAAATGTTGACTCAAGTGTGTCAGGATTATTCTCAAGTGAATACCCATCTTAAGTCATAAGAAGATTTGGTTTAACTAAGACATCTTCCTATAGACACTACCAATCCTATAGGTCTCCTTAAAAGGGTTTTAATCCTAGGGTCAAAGCATTTGCTCTGATCCCAACTGTGGTGACCCGGCATACCACTGCATGGTGCAGTATGCAAGTCTGATATAACACCAATGAAACACCGTTCCACTAGTATTATATCGCTCGTAGTGGTACAACGAAACATATGCGGGTCCAAGGCATGTCTATAGAATTACACACGGACTCGTTACATAAGATCATCATAGCCTCCTACTTTACAATGAGGTAAAACCGCAAATAAACTCCGAGAAGATCGACTCGTAGTCTAATCCTAACACGAACTCTATTTGTAGAGTATTTTACTAGCTACATAGGCTATGAATAGATTCTAGCTAAATAGGAGCTAAGTTTAGGAAGCTTGTTCCCTTCTATTGCTAATCTAGGTTTTTCTCCTTGGTGGATGTTGTGTTTGACTCCTCTGACAAGGTCTTGTTTCTTGAAGTAGTTGTTGACTCCTCGGCCTTCGAGTTGCACTGTAGATCCTCCTTCGATGCCTCCATATCTAAGCAGGGGATTTAAGAGTGGGATGAGTACGAGCGTACTCAACAAGTTCATTATAGGAAAGAGGTGTTTAATGCACTAGCTACAACATTAGACCAGAAAGTCTAATACCAATGCAGGTTTTCATAACCATTTCTTCAAAAGGTTGCTTTTATTCAGAAGAACTATGTCCGTCAGCCTTCACCGGTTTACTAGAACTTCATGGAGCTCCTTTCCGGCCGCGTTCGAGCTCCATATCCCGGAACGAGGAGTGACAGGTCCACGGTTCATTACACTCTGCAGAGGTGTGTTGCTTTACCCATAAGAGATCTTAACCTTGGTGCCAACCGAGCCGCGTGCTCGTCCACACTTCCTTTGGTGTGAGGCCCGATATAAGGTCTAGCCAATCATGTTCCTCCGCTACCTCGAACACCCACCCTTTGTTGCAGACTCCGACCCTGGGTCCACGCGGGTCCCATTATTCCCATAGATTTCAGGGTGGACCCCGACCACGACGACAATGCAGTGGCTCTACCATACATTCCTACGCCGCAGCCGCAACCCATCATAGACCTCATTACCGTTGGGACTTCTACGGGTTCCCACCCCCGCATCATGTCTCGCAAGATCATGTGCACCCAGTAATGAGCATCCGTTGATGAACGAGAGGTGGAAACACTTTTGACTACTCCGTCCCACTCCGGATCTTATGGTTAACACGGTTATTACGGCACAAGAATCACTGGACGACATTTGTTGTTTAATCCTAGATGGATATAAAACCTAGCAATGGAACCTCCACCATATCAACACAATCCATGGTTCCATTGCCCACCACATAGTCATATTCATAGTTATGAAAGTACTGGTTTTGGTTTTTATGCAATAGTGATAATCATAGTACTTTGCAAGTAATTTGATAAAGATACTCAAATGACATGAGCAAGTGATGAACTTGCCTTTCTTGACTGCAAGATTATGCGAGCAAGGTCTTCGATACGCAATAACTCCAAATTCGAAATAGCATCATCGTCCGGTAAGGACGATGTTTAAAAGATTGGCAAGGATGCAATAATGCATAAGTATGAGATGCAATCGCTCTAAGCGTGACCTAACCCCGATGATTTAGGATTAGTGAGTTGTAATGTTTAGTTCAAGGTGTGTTGCACTTTTAGAGTGATTCACAAACAAGGTTCTTATTCAGGTTTGTGTTGTTTTAGAATTATAAGCAGGTGGCAAAATGGATAGTAACAATCATACACAACCAGGTATAGTAGCTGTATAATAAGTAAAGAGCAGTTGTCAATTTTAAGTCCTATAATGCATGGTTGATGATTACTTATTATATAATTCAAAAGAATAACTTTTGAAGAACATATTCTTTAATAAAGGACAAGTATGATAATTAGGTTGGGGTTCTATGGTTGACTATGGTTTCATGTAGTTGTTGGAGTAAGTATTAGATGGATCCCAACAATGTTGGATTCATCAACATCTAGGGCTTGTAAGTTTGAGTTAAGCCTAGGCATCCTAAGCAATTGTTTATACATGGTTGTTATCAAGGTTGATTCATCTTGCTGGTGATAGATGGCTATTGTCTATTGGTCCTATTAGGCAGGATTGATGATGATTTCTTATTTTTTTCAAAAGAATAACTTTTGAAGAACATACTTCTTAAATAATAAGAAGTATATCAATTAGGGTTGAGGGGGTCTAGGTTTTACTATTGGATCCATTCAAATAAGGCATAGTTGGCTCCTGGATATTATGGTTCATAAGTATCTAATACTTTAGTAGGGTTTAGTGGAATATAGTTAGTTAATGCACATTATTTGGCATAGTTGTTATTTGGGTCTATCACAATGGTGTGATGCTAAATAGTTATGAGTAAGGATGATAGTCTTGGTAACAGGAACTAGGGTTTAGACTTATGTGTTCCTATTGGATCACCTGGGTTTTATGTTATGTATACATGGGATGCTAAATTATTAATGATAGGGTTCCTATATATATATATGTGAATATGATCAATCATTGAGTTGCTCATAATAAACCTATGAATGAAAAGTAAGTGGTATGATCACATCCTATAACCTAGGGTTTAGGTTAGTGGCAATTTAGGGTTCAAATGGATTAGTGGAGCTAGGGTTCCTAATGGTATTAGGGTTTTAGTATCCCACATAAAATTATGGGTTTGTGTTCTTAATTCAATATGGAACTTAGGGTTTCCTATTTGTCAATTAGTTCTTGGATTAATAACTTCATTATGGATGAAGTTATTAATAACTTTGCAAATAAAAATAATATTGAATTTGCCATTTTGTTATTTCTGAACAATTAATAATTTAAGGTAATTATTAATCAGGGTGTAAATCTTTCTAATAATGCTTTAATCAAATAACAAATAAATAAATTAGTTTTAATGTTTTCTTTATTTGTTTACTGGTTTTTTATTTACTTTTGGAAATTTTTACTAATTATTGAATTTTAATTGAATTATGAATAAGAGAAAATGCTTAATTAGTAAGTATTAAATATTAAATTTTTATTACAAATAAAAATTTCATATTATATTTTTATTGGATAGAGTTTTCTTTTCTAAGAATTTTAATATCTTATTTACATTTTTCTGAGTTATAATGAATTTTTTAAATTATCTCAAAGTTACAAGTATTTTCTGGAATTTTAAAATAACTACAATTGTTAAGCGTACCCAGACTAATTTTACTCGCTGCCCCTGACTGGTGCGCCAACGTCCACGTCAGGTGCCATGTGGGCGTGGACCGGGTCAAAATCAGTGGCATGGCTTTGGGGCTCCTGGCCGACGGCCAGTCGACGGTGGCGTCGGCGCTGGAGGGCTCCCGCGAGGCTGCGCGCGTGTGCAGAGGAACCAGTGCATCGTGGTGAACCATTGGGTAGCGGCGCCCCCTCGAAAAGGTCGCCGGAGTTGCTCCGGCGAGCTCCGACTGCGGCGGCGCACGATGGCGGACGGTGCCAGGGAGCTATGGTGAATTTTACGGCTAGATAAAGAGCTCCAGAGATGCAGTAGCTCACAGTGATGCGGAGGAACAGCTCGTAGACGACGATTATCGACGGAGATGACGACGCGGTTGAAATTTCTGCGTCACGCCGGCGAAAGGGAACGGACCATCACCGGCAACTGAGAGCTTCCTAGCTCGATTCCTCCCGCAGGTGGGGCATGTCGAGGGTGGCGGTGACGATGGCATCAACGGCGGTTCCCGGGGATGCTCCGAACAGCGGCAATGGTCGACGGCCGGGCTACTAGGTTTTCGGTTTGGGGCGGAATTGAAGCAGAGAGGAAGAACTCGGGCTAGGGTTCTTCGTTGGGGTTTTATACGCCTCAAGATCGTGCCTCGTCACACCACCGGACGAGGAGAAGCCGCCAGCGACGACGAGAAGGAGGGCACGTCTCCGCGCTGTCCTCCATGCGGAAGAAGCGGATGAGGAGGACCACCTCCTTTTATTTTTCTGCCGAAGAGGTAAGTTGGCTGGGCTGGGCTGCTACTCGGGCCGTGGTGCTAGGTTGCCAAGGTGGGCTGATGCTGGGCTCCTTCGCTGTCAAGGTCCAGGTAAGGTTCTTTTCTCTCTTTTTTTTCTGTTTTATAATTCTGTTTTGAATTCTAATTTGAATTTCCTTTCTATTTTGCAGGTATCTTATATGCTAATTCCATTTGGGATGTTGTGTAATGACTATTACACCCATGTTCCATTTGAAACAAGTATTTTTTATATTGGATTATATCACATACTTGTGTTTTTATCCAAGATAGCAAATAGACATGAATTTATATTCTTATTTTAATTTTCTTTTTCCTAGTGAATCAAATATTTTGGATTATTATAGTTGATACTTTCAACTCAAAGTATTTTAAAGGTTGTACTAAGACTTGGTTTCAATTTAGGGAATTGGTCACTTGCACATGTTTTTATATGAGCACCAATGTATTATGGTTTTATAGTATCTATGGTAAACCCCTTGTTAAGGTTAATACTTTTCATTATCTTTGAAAGTATTTATGTAGGTATTATTTCAATCATGGTTGATCTTGGTTACAAGGATAATTGGTTGATTTGTACACACATGGTTTTAATTATGAAATGTAGCACAAGGTTTTTCTTATGTTCAAGAATTGAAGCATAAGATTTGATTAATGTGCAATACTAGGTTTCTAATGTTCTTTACCTAATGGCATATGGTTTGGAATCTCAATTATAGCCTGGTTTTATATGGTGATCACCATGGTGATACATAAACTAGGGTTGAGGTTTAATTCTAGGTTGTGAGATGAGATGACACCATATTGCATGTGCTAGGGTTAATCTCCCCTAACCAGGATGAGATGGTGGCTTAATTAACATTTTATGTTCTCCTTTAGTTACTAAGATATTGAGAATTGGTTTTATATTCTACCAATTAACTTCTATTACTATCCTCATTTTATCACTAAAGTAACTAAAGTTGTTATAGTTCTTTTTATAGTTAACTTTGGTCATATGGATGGATGGTTTCTCACCATATTAAGTATGGGGTTTTACTCTAAGGTTTTCTTGGTTCTTTATTTTATGAAATATAGGTATGGTAGGATTCTACTTATGATCACGAAATGGTTCACAAGTAAAAGATAGGATATAAGCCTATGGTTGTTTACTAGTTACCTTCCTATGATTTCATGTGGTGAAGGATATCTACTTATCCTATTAGGATTTAACTTATCCTCACATACCTCAAGAACATGATCATGGATTAGGCATGATCAACTTGTTCTTAATAACTCCACCTCAAGTTCTTAGGGTTTATGATCATCACCCAATTTATAATGATCAATGTTTGGATTCCTAATGTATCTCTCATTAAATAGGTTTCTTACTTCCATGATCAAGTATTGTCTTGATCAACTAGGGTATAATATCTCTCTTATAGTTTCTTGGGTGGACATGGCTATGGTTGTCTCAATAGATTATAGGGATTTCTATTTTCGTGCCCTCAGGTCCTTAGTTGTACTCAGTTTTCCCCAGCTCCTTAGTTTTTCCTCAGTTTTCCCCAAGCCCTTGTCTGAACCGCAGAAGGAGCTCGGACGGAAGGAATCCGTTAAGTTGACCGTTCCGTGCTGACGAGTGGGGTCGTGTCGTTTGTGGGGTCGCGTCGTGTGGGACCGCGTCGTGTGGGGCTGGTAGGAAGGGACCGCGTGGGACCGGACGAGGCCGTGTTTGTGTGGCCGTAGCGTGTGGGGCCGTAGCGTGTGGAGCCGTGTGGGTCCGGGACGGGGGCACGAGTGGTTTCGTCTCTTTCGCCCGGATTAGCAGTTTTCAATGTACCTTTTTCCTCTCTATCGCTCGATCTCATTCATATTTGATAGCCCAAATTGGTAGCAAATCTAGAGCAGCTTCTCCTTCTGTTTTTTAACGCCATTCATTTCTTTATGCCTTCGTTTTTACCCAATCGGGTAGGAAATCTAGGGCACAAATCCAGAGAGAAAATATAGGATAAGGCGCATACGAGCAACCAACATAGCTTAGATATATTCAGGACAGATCCAAAAGTAGTACCGATAGATCCAACATAAGCTACATTTTACATGAAATTAAGCTGCTCTACGGATAGAGCAGATCACATACAGAGAGTGCGATGAGGCACGTTCAACGCCTCCGGGTAGCGCGTGTGACTCGCTTGGAGGTTGCGCAGTGAATCCCAAGTGCTTTGTGTTTGGCCATGTACGCATGCACGTTCACGGTCCTTCCAACTCTAGCGCCACATCCGCCAATGGATTCAGCATGGTTCACCGGGGAGTTGAAGTCGGTGGCGCGGAGCTTCCTCGTTGCGTAAGGGGCACTTGTAAATGCCTCGAGCAAAGGGGCCATTGTAATGGCCGGATCTGCAGCCTCTCCGAGGACGTGACGAGTCTTGGTGTGGAAGGACTCGTCGTCGCTGTCGACGTCGCTGCTCCGCACTCTGTCACGTAGCACCAAAGATCGTGCAAAAAACACGGAGTCAATTGCAACGATGATGGAACAGAGAGTGAACAAAAATCATGCATGATAATATGGGCTCGAAAAAAGAGGTAGCCTCGGTTACATTGGACACACTTATATCCAGGATTTGAGTCAGCAAACCAAAGATCATGCACAACAAATTTGTACACACCAATTGTTTATCGACCAAACCCCGAATCAATTTATGCCCAAATATTCATCATCATCGGCACAAATCTTAAACAAAAGCAAATCACAAACACTAATAACGCAAGATCTAACACAAAAGGATCGAACTAGGAACGAGACGAACGAGTAATAACGCAAGATCTAACAAAAAAGGATTGAACTAGGAACGAACGAACCGTAATAACGCTAGATCTAACACAAAATGATTGAAATGAGATAAGAACAAGGGAACAAAGGGTTACCTCCGGCTCGTTGTCGACGATGGTGGTGTCGTAGGGGTTCTCCCGGCGCGTCGTACTGCACCGGTTCGTACGGGTCCCAATCGACGGGGGACTGGACGGTGGCGGCGGCCGATGCGCCGGCCGCTACGTTGGAAGCGGCGACGGGGGCACGGACGGGGGCGGCGGCCGATGCGCCGGCGCGCTACGTTGGAAGCGGCGACGGGGGCCCGGACGGTGGCGGCGGCCGATGTGCCGGCTGCTACGTTGGAAGCGAGTGACGGGGGCCCGGACGGGGGCGGCGGCCGATGCGCCGGCCGCTACGTTGGAAGCAGCGACGAGGGGCCTCGGACGGGGGCGGCGGCCGATGTGCCGACAATGGGCATCTCATTCTTCTCCATCGCCGGCGGTTTTCTTCGGGATTTTTTCTTCGGTTGTGGAGAAGATGATGGGACGGAGAGGCGGTTGCGAGTGAGCCGGTGAGAACGTGCGTCGAGGGAGAGAAAGAGGGGCTCTATAAAGACGAAGGTGGCGTGTACCGCAACACGCGTCCGCTATGCACGGCTGCAGCGTGCACCGCTACACGAGTCTAACCCCGGGACGTTTGGTGTACTCGGTTATAACCTCGAGGCCTTATACGAAATTTTATCCGTACTCGGTTTTCCCCTCGAGGACTTAGACCGGCAAGTTCAATATACTCAGTTTTACCCTCAAGTAGCTGGTCAACAGAGAGTCAACAAATGAGATTAACATAGCTAATTGAGTCATTTCATGCGCAAAAAAATCCAAAAAAATAAAAACATAGTGGCAACTACTCATGGAGTCTTCCTACGCAACCTCGCCACCTAGAAAACCTTAACAAACATATATAAATCAAGTTTTACCACAAATTGCCACTTCTCGGAATCACTAGTGTAGCTATGAAGATGCATGGTTTTCCACCCAAACCCCTTTGCAAAACATCTTTCCCAAAACATAGTTTGTCTAAATGATGCCATAATTGTCACACTCATGTATATTTGAATTGCAAATAATTTGATGTAGCCCAATATGAATTATATTGTACAAAACACACATTTTTCATTTTGTAATTCTTTTGTTTGAATCCCTTAGTCTATTTACTATTTATGTGCCCTTGGATTCTTAGTACTACTCGGTTTTGCCCTCAAAGTACTGTCACAAATGCTGCGAGAAGCCCAAACTTATCCCGATTGGTTGAGCCGTTGTCACACGGATCGACTCCACGAACCGTTGATCCACCGATCTAACGAGGCGATATACCCCTATCCGTCTCTTCGTGGCAACCTCTCTCTCTCTCTCTCTCTCTCTCTCTCTCTCTCTCCGTGGCCACCCATCTCTCTCTCTCTCTGTCGGTGGAGAATGCAATAACGAGTTTTCCACTTAATATAGTTTGGGATATAGTATTGGTATAAACATGAGGCATACATATTTGCGGATTTCGGTGATTGCATTATTTGTCGACCCTCTAACAATTATCAACTATCTTGAGCTGTCCTTTTCTTTTAGGGAATATAGTTTGGGATATAGTATTGGTATTTTGAAACGGCCTAAAAGTGGTATAATTTTGTTATAAACATGAGGCATACATTTTTGCGGATTTCGGCGATTGCATTATTTGTCACCCCTCTAACAATTATCAACTATCTTTAGCTGTCCTTTTCTTTTAGGGAATATAGTTTGGGATATGGTATTGGTATTTTGGAAAGGCCTAAAAGTGGTATAATTTTGGTATAAACATGAGGCATAGATATTTGCGGATTTCCGGGATTCCATTATTTGTCACCCCTCTAACAATTATCAACTATCTTGAGCTGTCCTTTTCTTTTAGGGAATATAGTTTGGGATATAGTATTGGTATTTTGAAACGGCCTAAAAGTGGTATAATTTTGTTATAAACATGAGGCATACATTTTTGCGAATTTCGGCGATTGCATTATTTGTCACCCCTCTAACAATTATCAACTATCTTTAGTTGTCCTTTTCTTTTAGGGAATATAGTTTGGGATATGGTATTGGTATTTTGGAAAGGCCTAAAAGTGGTATAATTTTGGTATAAACATGAGGCATACATATTTGCGGATTTCGGTGATTGCATTATTTGTCACCCCTCTAACAATTATCAACTATCTTTAGCTTTCCTTTTCTTTTAGGGAATATAGTTGGTAATTTCGGTGAATGCACACACTAACTTTGAAAACAACTACAAGTACATGTAAGCTGAATAATGGATTTGTAACAAGGTATCCCTTGTAACAACTTCTAGCGCCCGGTGAGCAATGATAAGAATCCGATCGTAATTATACAACAAAAAAAAAACAACCAGCTCATCAGATTAGCTTGCTTCTTCAACTCGATCAGCTGCCTTAATCGCTTGTTCATTTTCTTCGGTTCTCCCTTCACTTCCACCAGTTCTGCATTGGGAGCATTAGGCATAATCGGAAGGTCCCTAATCGGAACGGCTCCTCTCTCCGCCGCATTCTCTACAACAAGTCTCCCCCCTCCCAAATTGCGCCCCCCAATAGCGCCAATTGATTCCTTCAACTGAAGCCTCTGAACGTACACATCGATCCACTCGAAATGCCTGCATTTCTTCAAGATCTGAAAACAACAACGTGAACCCTAAATCCCAAATTCGAGGGAATAACAAGAAAATCGAGAGAAAACAGAGAAATTGGAGCGAGATCTAACCTTATCCCCCTCTCTATATGGCAAGCTCTCGCATGCAACGAACTCACGTCCACGGTTGCCGTTCTCGTCCGTCTTACACACTACTAGGAAAAAGGCTATAGTTGGAGGCAGAGGGTACCGGCGCACCACCATGGACACGCGCCGGTGACATGTGTTGCCGGCGCACCTATTTTCAGACGCGCCGGGGATGGGGGCCTTCGCCGGCGCACGGGGGAGCAGGCTCGCCGGCGCTATTTCCCGGCATGGCCCGGCCGATTCGGGCCGGGCCCAAGAATCATTGCCGGCGCACCGGCCCGGGGGTGCGCCGGTGGCAAATTGCTGTGCCGGCGCACCCACGGGTCGGTGCGCCGGCAATGATTCTTGGGCCTGGCCCGGGGGTGATATAGCCGAAAGGGCTATGCTGCGCCGGCGCACCCATGCCCTGGTGCGCCGGCGATGACACGGGCAGTTATTTACTGCTCAACAACCACTCCCCCACTACTACCACTCCACTCCTCCACACAAACCCGAGCCTTCTCCCAACCCAGCTCATTTTTGCCCATTTCTATCCCCAATTTCACCAATTTCACCAAACAAAATCATATTTTTTGAGCAAATCTTCCCTTCCTACATGCATCTCCCACATCCCCCTATGTAGATCTAGATCTACTATCCCGCATTGACCGCTCAATCTAGATCTAGATCTAGAAAGTCGGCTTTCATACGCCGTGGTAGCGGCGCGACGTCTCCATCTTGTTGACGAGTATATCAAACCAATAGGTGATTAATGAACAAATTGAGGAATGAAATCAACGTATATTGGACATTAATTTGAAGCAAAGCTCGTGTGTGGCATATATATATATATATGTTGTGTTTGTGCTTGTGCTTGTGTGTGTTGGCGTTGAAAATGAGTTGCCAACGTTGCGCCGAAATATTGATTCTTTAAGTTTCCGTTTCGGCACATTTACGGCGCTCCTATGTCCTACCATGTAGGAAGGTCATGCCGAAATTTTCCGTGAAAACTACCAGACGGATGCATGGTTCTAATGAATTATGTAATCTTACCATGCGAGCGATAATGGTTATCGAGATGAGTGAAAGCATCGTGATGAGATATCTGAAACACGCGATCATCGACATGTATGAAAATAACCGCACGGAGGTATTGTGTCCGTGCTGGAGATGCAAACGAGGGAAATGGTTTGACCCGTATTCAGGCAAATTGCCGGGGCACCTGCTCACTAATGGTTTCATGCATGGACACACTCAATGGATGAGTGATGATGGCGCGGAGGTCAATGGGGCGACGGCAGCAGGTGGTAAAAATGGCCGGCAAGAAGGAGGGCATCATGATATTGATGACGATGAAGAGTTTGTCGCACGGGACGATAACCTTGACGACGACAATAACCTTGACGACGACAATAACCTTGACGACGACGAAGAGGTGCCGCTAGCTTCGGTCGTGCGGGACCCTCATCTTCAAGATCTGCTTCTCGAAAAGACGAAAGGCGCCAAGCGGAAATCAAAGCTTGAGCAACTCGAGATAGACTCGAATACTCCGTTGTACGACTCGGGTCGCGGGTTGGGGGAGTCTCGCTTGAGAGTAGCTCTCGATGTGCTTGCGGATGAAGGCGAAACACGGATGGACGGACACAAGCGTCGACGACATCCCGGAATACGTGAAAGATCTCCTTCCCGCCGGGAACACGTGTCTCGGTAGTCTAGCCGAGGCCAAGAGAATCACGTGCCCTCTCGACTTACCCCACGAAAAGTATCACGCCTGCATCAACGAGCGTATCATGTATCGCAAGGAGCACATGGACAAGACCAAATGTCCTGTGTGTGAAGCTGAACGGTACAAGAAAGGGAAGAAGAAAGCTCCTCGGAAAGTTGTGTGGTACTTCCCGCTCGCCCCCGGCTTCAACGGTTCTACGCGGACCGCAAGGAAGCAAAGCTCATGCGCCGGCACGCGAGAAAGAAAGGAGGCGGTGTTGAATGATAAAGAGCGGATTGAGCACCCAGGTGCGACGCACCCTTCGGATGCAAGCCGGTGGAAAGCATTAGACAATGAATTCGGAAGTTTTGGGGCAGATCCCGAAACATCGGGTTGGAGTGCGAGCACGGACGGATTCAATCCGTTCGGAAACCAGAGCAGCACACATAGCACATGGCCCGTGTTTGTATGGATCTACAACCTCCCGCCCTGGCTGTGCATGAAGAGGAAGTACATACGGATGAGTATGCTAATTCAAGGGCCGACACAGCCCAGGAAACGATATCAACATGTATCTCGAACTATTAAAGGAGGAGCTTGAAACGTTGTGGGCGGAGGAAGGGGTAGATACATGGGACGCTGTCGCGGAAGAATATTTCCCTTTGAGAGCCGCGTTGATCACGACGGTGCAGGACTACCTCGGATACGGTTACATTTCGTGCCGAGTGTGCCATGGACACAAGGCATGTGTCGGGTGCATGGAAGAGACGATGTTTTTGCAGCTTGGTAAGGATCCCGGCTCTTCGAAAACAGTTTACATGGGGCATCGAAGGTGGCTACGGAAGACCGACCCGTGGAGAAAGCGTGGAGATCCGTTCGATGGTACAAATGAACCCCGAGGACCTCCACGTAAGAAGAGCGGCGAAGAGATCGATACATTGCCGAAAGGTTGGAAGGAGTGCCCTGCGCCGGGAAAGATTCGTCAAAAGCCTGGAGAGAAGAAGAAGAAAAAGGAAACGACGCCGCTCATTGGTGTATGGAAAAGGAGGTCCGTGTTTTGGGACTTGCCGTGCTTGGAAAATTCTCGATACACCTCACTGCCTTGATGTCATGCATATTACAAAGAACGTGTGCGAGAGCTTGCTTGGCACTCTTCTCAACATGCCGGACCGGACCAAAGATGGGCCGAAAGCAAGACACGACCTGAAAGTTTTGGGCATCAGGGAAGAGCTTCGGATCCCGCCGGCCCAAGAGGGACAGATCGGAGGAGGAGGCGGACGGCGGTCGAAGCGCAAAAGGATTAAGCAGCCAGACTATTACTGCCCCCCTCCTGCTTCACTTTTAGTCCGGCCGAGGTCGATCAATTTTTCAATTGCCTTCTAGGAGTCAGAGTGCCCTTCGGTTACTCCGGGCTAATAAGCAGATACATGGACCCCAAGAAACGAAACTTCAGCGGCATGAAGTCTCATGATCATCATGTGATGATGACGCAGATTCTTCCGGTTGCAATCCGAGGTATAATGGATGACCATGTCCGTGCAACGCTGAGTCGGGCTCTGTAACTTCTTCGACGTCATAACTCGGAAGTCGATAAGCGTGAAGAAACTCGCAAGGCTCCGGGAAGAGATCGTGGTGATCCTATGTGAGATGGAGATGTACTTCCCGCCTGCATTCTTTGACGTGATGGTCCATCTGTTGGTCCATATCATGGATGATATCGTCGAGTCTAGGGCCGGCATTCTTACACAACGTGATGCCGTTTGAAAGAATGAATGGGGTCATTAAAGGATACGTTCGTAACAGGTCACATCCGGATGGAAGCATCGTACGTGGCTGGCTCACCGAAGAGTGCATCTCTTTCTCGCACGAATTATCTAGACATCGAGGACCCTGTTGGTTTGCCTCAAAACAAGCACCTCCGCGAGTTCGAGGGAGTAGGCCACAAAAATGGAAGGAAGGAACTGCACGTGCACATGTCCGGTCGGGCTTCCGACTTTGACGGGGCCAACTTAGTAGCGCTACAACACATTGACTTGATCGATCCTTGGTTGAAAGAGCACAAAACCATGATAGAGAACAGTGGCAAGCCGATGATGACGGAAGCGAGAAATATACAGAGAGCACAACTCCTCTTTCGCGCGCCGGTTCAAAGACCACATTGATGCTAATCCCCCACCAATGGATTCCGACAAGGATAAACTAGTATTGGCCTTGTCACATGGCCCCGCGCCCAACATCATGACTTACCAAGCGTACGAT
Source organism: Lolium rigidum (assembly GCF_022539505.1). Classification (NCBI taxonomy): domain Eukaryota; kingdom Viridiplantae; phylum Streptophyta; class Magnoliopsida; order Poales; family Poaceae; genus Lolium; species Lolium rigidum. The sequence goes on along the minus strand of NW_025900702.1, from coordinate 36,114 downwards.
ATCAACGGGTACACATTCTACACGGAAGAAAAAGACAAGAACAGTGTTTACCGAACTTAGGGGTAACGATGGATTCTGGACGGGTGACGTAAAGACTAGATACTACGGAAGAATCGAGGAAATCCGGGAGCTTAACTACGGCTGGGAGAAAGTGCCGATGTTCCGTATCGGATGGGCTAAGAGCGTCGAGAAAGAAGACCGGTATTTCACCACCATGTTTCTACCCGAAGCCAACAAATCAAAGTCCACGAACGCCACCGCGCGAGAATGAGCCATGGGTGCCGGCAGAACACGTGCACCAATTCTTCTTCATAACCGACCCATCCGGGCCTAGCCGTGTTATCGTGAGGAGAGGCAAGAGGACCATCGTCGGAATGGATGGAGTCGCCAACGAGGAAGACTTCGAAGGACAAGTCGGAGACCCAATGATGGAAGAATCCGAGGACGAAGACACAACATACACCACAAGAAGAAGCGAGGACCACGCTACCGAGGTCAGGTCGACCCTTCAAAAGAAGAAGTCACGACACGGGGCTAAATTATTCAACGACGAGCAAGAAAAGCAAGAAGAAAGCGAAACACTCTTCTCAATCGATGATGTAAAACTTTATTTGCAATCTATAACTCATATTTTGTGTAATTCATAACTACTCATATGGTCATGGCCAATATTTTATGTATGAATAATTAATATTGTGTTCGTCAATATTTTGTGTATGTATATATAACTCATATTTTTTTGTAATGCCTAATTAAGATTTTGAAATTGTTTTTGCATATATAACTCATGCATATTTCTTGGCTATTATCTTGAAAAGATAAGAACATAAATATAATAGAAAAGGCCGAAAAGAAATAAAGAAAAACAAAAGAAAATATGAGTTGGGGAGGTCATTGCATGTGATCGGGCCAAGTCCCGGGTATACACGGGGTACACTTATTGCCGGCGCACCAGGGCTTTGGTGCGCCGGGGGTCCACCTGTCCCCGGCGCACCAAAGCCCTGGTGCGCCGGCAATAAGTCACTCCGTGTATACTTGGGACTTAACCGCACGCCAACTCGATTTCCCTCCTTCTTCCCCATTCCTTCGACGCCGCCACAGAACCCTAGCTAACCGCCGCCGCCCTGCACCTGCCCCCGTGCCGCCGAGCCGCCGAGAGGATCAGAGCCGCCGAGAGGAGGAGGAGCAGGCATCTCCACACCGTCGCCACCGGAGGAGGAGGGCGTCGCACGCGGAGGAGAAGGAGGGCGTCGCACGCGTGCCGGCCACCGTCGCTCAACGCCGGTAAGAACCGCCCTCTCCCTTCCCCTCTTCCTTCCCCAACGTCGCCAGAACCTCCTCCACCTCCCCTCCCCTCCCCTTCTTCCTTCCCCTCTCCCTTCCCCTCTCCCTGCCTCCCTTCCCCTATTTCTTGCAGTTCTTGCAGTAGCCCTAACGAAATTGCTATTAGGGTTCATTGCAGTGTTCATTGGTTCAATGCAAATGAAAATGTAGTTAATTGATAAAATTATAAGCTATACATATAATTTTGAATGCTATACATAAAATTGTTCTCTTGTTCTCCCTGCCTCCCTTCCCCTATTTCTTGCAGTTCTTGCAGGACCTAGCAGTAGGTTTCAATTTTTCATTATAAGTTATACATAAAATTTTGAATGCTAGCAGTAGGTTTCATTTAATTGATTTAGTTAAATGCTAAAAATTGTTCTCTTGTTTTGGTGATATAGAAATAACTAAATGAAAAAAATGTAAATAGCTAAAAATTGTTCTCTTGTTTTAGTTGATTTAGTTAAATGCTAAACTGGTTTTGCTATATAAACTTGCAGTAGCTAGTTTCATTTAGTTGATTTTTATTTTAGTGTTTGCTGTTGCATTATGCTTCGGTTTGCTTCTCGGTTGAGATGGAAATAAAAATAAAATGCTTTAATAAAATGCTTTATATACTAAGTCTTGTTGAAAAAAGAAATTGAGTTGGGGTTTTTTATTATAGTGTAAATGAAATGGAAATGCTCACTGGTTCATTTAAAATAGTTCTCTGGTTTAGTTCACTATTGCTACTTCACTATTTAAAATGGAAATGGAAATGAAATGAATGCTCATGTTGATGCTCACTGGTTGCAAATAAAGATTTTGAAATGGTTTTGAAATGCTACTGCTCATGCTCATGCTCACAGCCAAAAAGAATGCTCTCCGGTTTTGCTCTCTGGTTTGCTAAAATGGATTTAAATTGGTGCTATGCATGGTTGATGCTAGGACCAAGGGTGCATTTCTGTTGTAATTAAGCAGTAATGTTTAGGTAAACAATAAAAGAAAATAAATTTGTTCTCTGGTTCATTTAGCTCATTTAGGTTTTGTTAGTATAAAATGATATCGTCTATTCATGCTCATGTTGCTCTTTTGCAATTTAGGAATCCAGGATGATGAAAGGCATGCTTGATTTATATTTTGCAATTTGCTCTGAACATTTCTTGCACTTACAGTCAAACTGGCCCTTATGCAAATTTTGGGTCTTTTGATGTTCTCATTGACATACACAGGAATTGCTTGGACAAGATTTGTAAGGAGCTCAGGGAGAACTTTTGACTAACTATGAGAGTATGTCCCACAGGGGCAACAACAACATATTATCATTTCTTGCAAAAAAAAGAAAATAAAAATAAAAATGCTTGCAGTACCTAGGTAGCTAGGCAGTAGGGTTTTTTATGTCTAAGTGATACTCTAGAGAATTTGAAATATAAAATTCATTGGTTTGCTTCATGCTAAAGATGGGTTCATTCTTAATACGGAGAACATAGTCAGTATTTCTAATACACCTAGTTATCGTTATGTATTACCTAAACACTAGTTGGCGTAGCAAATGCTACTACTTGGTTTAGCTACTTGGTTTACTTAATTGTAGCCGGAGAGTAGCATGGTGTTGATGTAAAATGGTTATGGTTTTTATTTTAGTGTTTGGATTCTGGTTTGAATCCGGGGCTAGCATGATGAAATTCTGTCACCGACTCACCGGAAATGATGCTACCGTAGTATGTCGTCAAGTGTTCACAAATGAGAAATGACACATGTTGTTGCTATGTTCACTCTTCGATGCTGGTTGGAAAAGAAATGAAAATGAAAAATGTATCATATATGTGAATTGCATTTCGTTACAGGGATTGAGTTGCTATTGAGTGCCGGAATGTCGATTCATTTCCGTTCCGGCAATTCTAGCACTCGGCATGACCAATTTTTAGCAAAGGTCATGCCGAATTTTTCCGTGAATTCTAACTCTTTTTCATCTTCTATTAGTGCAAGCCACCATGTCGTCTCAAGAAGAGTTAGAGGAGCACTACAATAGGCACTTCTTTAGGACGGAGGAGGATGCTCGAGGCCGCTGGTGTTGGCGGCGACGAGGACCATGAGATGGAGGATGCGCTGGGGGTAGTGCCGACGAGCCGAGCGGCAACGAGGCAAGCGCCGCCGCCGGGGTAGTACCTACGAGCCTAGCGGCGATGAGGCAACCGGGCGCCGCCGGGGGTGGCGGCGAGACAAGCGGCGACGATCCTAGCGGCGCCGCTGGGAGTAGTGGCACCGGGACAAGTGGAGCCAAGAGGCCGCGGAAGGCAAGGCGCCAAAACACGGTCGGCACCGGCAGAGACACGATCAAAGAGGTGGACCCCGCCAGTGGTTTGCCGGTGGAGCCTAAGGATGTTGCCAAGGGGTACGGCAACCAACTGGCATGTATCCTCCGAGAGGTCGTCAATCTCAACGAGACGGACCTCCGAGCTGAGAGCAAAGCGCCTTTGCGAGCCCAGCTCATTGCGAGGTTGCACGCACGATACAAGTTCCTAGGCGACTACGCCTCCAGATCATCAAACCAACAACATTGTGAACTCACAAGCCCTCCTGAAGTTCACCAAACACCTCAGCAGCCTATAAGTACATGGTGCGGAAGCTGATTGCTGAGGGCAAAGGTTTCGAAGAGGTCCACTCCGCCTTTCCGCATGTCACCCAGGCGGACTTTGATGCTTTTGTGGACAATGAAGAGCTACAAGCAACCAAGAATCGCAAGTTGTGGGGGAAGGAAATGCGGGAGCTTAACATCGGCAACCACAACCTTGGGAGCCGTGGGTACGAGGGAAAGGAGCCCTATTGGGCGAAGGAGGACGAGGCGTATGTAAATGCCGGCATTGAGAACCCCTGGCTCAAGTACAAGGACCCGCTTGAAAGAAGATTCATCGGGTCCCGGTACTCATAAGAAGAAACTAACCGGGGAACTTGTCACGGACCCGAAGGTCGTAACCGACATAATTTGGTTCACGAACGACCGTAAGGTCCCGGCGTTGGAGAAAAAACTGGTAAGCAATTTACCGGTTTAATTAGATCAAGTATCGTTCATATAATAGTAGCAACATTTCTAAATGGTTCGCGTTTCTTTCCGCAGGAAGAAGAAAGACAAAGACTTTCTCAATGTGACGAAGGCTCCTCCTCCCGGGCGTCGACGGCGGTGGTAGCTTCGGGACAAGCCTCTCGTACGGGCGCTAAACATCGTTAATGAGCATTCACCGACGAGAAGGCCGCATAGAGGCCGTGTGGCCGGCGCCGGTACAGGCTACAAGCATGGTCACTACGGCTTGTCGTCCGTGGCCGATAAAAATGCGCGCAGTGGAGAGGAAGCGACGGGAGGCGGAGGAAATGAGGGACTCAATCCTAGCCCAAGTCCATGCTGGTTTGGTACCGCAACTGGTACCGCAACTCAAAGCTACGCTCGTACCTGAAGTCAAAGCTGAAGTCGCCGCTTCAGTCCAAGCAGATTTCGACGCTCTACACGCGTGGTATGAGGGTGGCAAACAAGGCCCCCCCCCCCCGAAAATGCAAGTGGTTAGCTTCGACGGCAGCAACTCGATGGTGCCGCCGTCCGCCGACAATGACAATGTTATAATGGAGACTCCTCCGGCCGCCGGCAATGTCGCCGGTGCTAGGGATTCACCGTCGATGCCGGGTAGCAGCCCCTCCGTCACTTGCACGCCCGCCGCCGCATGTGCCGGCCCGTCGACATTAGCCGAGCTCAACGCCCTCACGGTAATTAACTAATGTGTACATCAAGTTAATATATTAGTTTCGTCATCCTTGCCCTCTCTCTAACGCCATACACATGTTCTCGCAGGCGCTCTCGACGCCATGCACCTTCTTGATGAGAGTAAACGACGAACTCAAAGACGTCGCGAGGGGGTCCATCATTCGGCCCCGGGATAAGAAGTGGCACACACGAGATATGGCGGATGACGTTTACCGGGTTGAAGTGGATCGGGCGTCACCGGGCTATGAGGATTTGTTTCCTCCTAATCAACCGCATGGTGCCGATGACGATAGCCCGTTGAATCTGGCCTCACCGAAGGGTTGGTTACCGCTATGGCCGAAGACCCTAATTCGGATCAACACCTACTCGGGGTCGACGGCAAGCAAAGACAAGCACCTTGCGGCGCCACATGTCAGCCGTCCCTCCACGACAGCCGGCCGGCGCCCGTGGTCATCGCCCCACCGTAACGGCCAGCTGCGCCGCGAGGTCGGGCCGCCCCACCACAACAGCCAGCCGCGCCGGAGGCCGAGGAATATGAACGTGACAACTTCCAATGGGATATTCCTACGTCTTCACAAGTTGTCCATGAGGATGCACCGGGCTTGAAATATGTGTGCTCCAAGAAGCTGTTCGATTCTCAAGAAACGGCTGATGAGGAGGAAAATCCTAAGGAGGTCGCCACCGCCGCCGTCAAAAATATGTTGAGCCCAAACACACTCCGTGCTACGGCCACTACGGCGATGGATGGTCCAGCACTACAACCCAAGAAGAGGAAGAGGGCAAATAAGAAGGACGCCCAAGACAAGGCGGCGGCGGCCAAATCCAAGGACAAGGTCCCACTCCTTGACAAGTTGCCAAACAATTGGCGACCTCTGCATCACTTGGGTCAACCGATGCTGCCGGAGCATGTCGTGAAGAAACTCACCCCGGATATGAGGTACCCCGCGGACTTGTGCTTCATCCGGTTCAACGACATCTTCAGCATCTATCGCATGCAAGCGCTCCACTTTAGTGTGGTTCGCCTAGTTGCTCTTAGCTTGTCTCGCCCGCATTGTTAAGGAGGGGACGCCGACCATCGCGATAATGGACCCCTTCTATATGCGGGAGAGCATCATCTCGCAACCCCGGGGATCGCGCGATTGCCACCCGGCAGGTCGAGGATTTCATGCTCGGCGAACATTAAGAAGGGCGCCATTCTCATCCCTTACTTCCCCGAGTAAGTAATCACTCGCTAGTCCCCCATCACCATTCTATCCTATATCTCCATTTGCATTTCCAAAGGTTAATCCGTGTGTTTTCCGCGAGACAAGTTCCGCACCCTCATCGTCGTGCACCCGCAACACTCGCATGCGGCCTATCTCGACTCGGGTAGGGACCGCAAGAAAGACTACTCCCACATCGGGGCCCTTCTCAATGATGCTCTCACCGGCTTCGCCAACAAGGCAGGCCCCCTCAAAGTAGAGAGGAAATCCCGAGGAGGCTTGGTCTTAACCCACACAACCAACTTCCCTCGCCTCGAGGCGATCGACGCCCGACAATGGGATGGACGCGTGGTACGCCATCCTTCGGATGCGGGAGTACATAAAGTACGCAGATGACATGTTGCTGCCGGAGAATCTCGGAAACAGGTTTGCAAACATGGCGGATGTCCCCGATAGAGAGATTAGAAAGAATCGGGGTCGCATCCAGCAGTTCATTTGCACGATAATCCCGCAGGATGTCAACAATAGGTCCGGCGAGTTCTTCTACGGCTATGGTCTACCACCTAATGACGAGATAGACCTCCGCTTGGAGATGTCGCGTGATGAGAGGCCGTTCAACTCGCTTGAGGGCTGCCGTCCATTCCCCCTAGGCGTACAACCTGATCCTACGACGGGAACACTTGCTAAAGCTTGAACGATATGTCCTTGAACTTCCGTACTCGTAATAATTGCTATATATTCCCATAGAATCGACTAGTTGCTTTTATTTAGTTGTATGAATGTGCATGTGAACATGTGTCCGTAGTTTCATTTACTTTGCTATATATTTCAAGATTATGGCGTACATAGCTTAATAATTATTTGCATTTACTCGACCACTACTTGCCTCGTATTTGGAGTTCGCCGATGATTAGAATGTTCGGTCAATCGTACACTCGGGGGTGGAGCCGGTGAGCCTTGGTGCGACGGCCACAAGTATCAATCTATTGTGCATCCTACCTAGCCTCACCGACTCCATCCCTGGATGTTAATATTTGTTTCGACCGACAAAGTATGAGGCACGCTATTTAATTCGTACTACTTGTCTTCTATTTGAGTTCGCACTTCTTAATTGCATTGGCCGATGATTAAAATGTTCGGTCACTTGTACACTCCGGGGTGGGGCCGGTGAGGCTTGGTGTGATGGCCACAAATATCAATCTATTGTGCATCCTACCTAGCCTCACCGACCCCATCCCTGTATGTTATTATTTATTTCGACCAACAAAGTATGAGGCACATGCTATTTAGTTCATACTACTTGTCTCTTATTTGAGTTGGCACTTGTTCATTGCATTGGTACTAACGTTTTACTTGTCTTGTGAATGGAGATGCCGACGACATATGTCGTGTACAAGGGGAGGGTTCCTGGAGTCTACGACGATCGGGAGGATCTGTCGGAGACAGGTGCACCGTTTCGGCGGCAACAGCTACAAGGGATACCCCACTAGGGTGGAGGCGGAAGGAAGATACGCCCGTTATCTAGCGGGAGAGATGAGGGACATGAGGAGGAACCGGATGAAGACCATGGCCTTCGTGATGATGGTCATCATGACCATGTTGGTCATGTTCTATGTGATTCTAGTTTAGGTTAGGACCTACATTGTGAGGTGTATGACGATACTTGTGACGACTATGTACCAAGACTTCTAACTTTGTGAAACTTCATCGTTCGGTGTTGCATATGCACATGTGTTGTATGAATCAACACATTCCGAAACGAGACTTGCGTATTTGTGTACTGATACCGAAATGAAACTTGGCTCTCTATGTGCTTCTCATATTGCATGTAATATCTGTATAAATATGAACTGCGTTGTAAATATATACTGTCTGTCAAATATGTATTGTAATATGCTTGGAAAAAAGGCTGGAAAAAAGAATTTTCGAATTAATTGCCGGCGCACCTAAATGACATACTGTCGGCGCACGTGGCATGCGCCGAGTCTTGGAAGCACTACTCGCCGGCGCACCCGATTGTGCGCCGGTGGAATACATCTTTGCCTGGCGAAGCTTTGGTGGTGCGCCGGCAGAGGCCGACATATCGCCGGCGCACTGCCTGGTGCGCCGGCAGTGTCAATTTATCACCGGCGCGTTCGCACCGGCGGGCTCGTGGTGCGCCGGCAATGGGCGTTTTAGGTGCGCCGGCAATGGGCCTTTTCCTAGTAGTGACAGATCGACCGCTTCAGAGGCTCCTGGTGTGGGCAGTCAGGGCATCTTGTCAAAGGCACGGGTCCATACTGCGGCCATGAAGAACGGGAGGTCGAAGAGAAACTAGACATCACCCGCGTGCGGGAGAAGGGCTGCCGCTGGCGGAGAAGAAGAACAATGGGGCGCGGAGAAAGAAAGGGGAAGCAATGGCACGGGCACGGGCGCGGGGCTAGCTCGGGCTCCCATTTTGCAACGGTCACTCGGGTAAGCTGTGGGTCCGGCGCGCTAACGTGGAAAAGTTGTGGGTCCCACGATGATCCGGATAAGTGGAGACGTGTCCACTGCGGGGCACCAACAGTGGCCCCACTTGCCGGCACCAACCAACGTCAACTAAACGGGAATCCTCCGTCCGAGCTCCTTCTGCGGGTTACAGACAAGGGCTTGGGGAAAACTGAGGAAAAACTAAGGAGCTGGGGAAAACTGAGTACAACTAAGGACCCGAGGGCACGAAAATAGAAATCCCTAGATTATATCCCAGGAGAATACCTGAGATATTTTGTTAGGGTTCTACTTAAACAATGTTGATATTATCATCTGGGTATATGGATAGTTTTCTCCCTCACATTCAAGTGTTGGCTTAACTTTCTTGAGTGTAACATCTTAGCTTGAGCTCCCTCATAAATGGATAGTTATTCTAGGGTTTCTCTCAAAGATAATGATTTGAATTCATGGATTAATATCCAAGGTTTAACTCAAAGTTTATTATTACTTCTCTATTAAATAATATAGGACTCTCATCCCTCTAGGTTTGATGTAGTATTAATTTAGAATAGAGAAGGATTATATTCCTTAGTTGGATCTCCTGGTCTTGTTTCCAAGGTTGAAATAGAATGATTACCATGAGATTCATGGTAGAATCATGGATTAGTTTAAGACATGTAAAATATAAGTGAAGAATGGTCTCTCCATTTATTGTTACTTGATTTCCAAATAGATGTATGTTCATATGTTATGGCAAATATTACCATGTTATGATCTTTAATAAGATCAAGAAATAGATCATTGAGTAAAGTGTTGTTGTGTTGATTATTAGTTCCATTTGATCTAACCCCTTAGATCAAATCATCTCTACCCAAAACAAGGTTTTAACAGAGTCACATTGAGGTTTATAGCACTTGTCTTGATGATCTACTTCAATTCCATCAAGTTCAAGTGAAACTTCAGTTACTGCGACTGTTTTACTTTAAAGCGCGAAAATTTCCCAGATTTTCTATGCATGAATGCAATGCACACATCTGTTTCCTCTATTTTTGTAACCCCAATACCTGGGATATTACATAAGCTGTGATGCCTTTTGTTGTTTGTTTATCTCTGTGGATGCCTTATACTGCTACTGGTGCTTTACCAGTGGCTTATGTGCATGCTTAGTGGATAATTAAGCTACTTATGCTTGCAGTAAAACTTGGTTAAATGGTTTTGATAGCCAGATAGGTATTACTGAAGCAATTGCTTTAGTAATCCTTCTGTGCATGTCATGTTGTTACCCTGTGTTGATTTCTGTCAGTTATATTTGATGAACCATGTGTTGGTAGTGATTCAATTACATAAACAGTTGCTTATATGAATTCCAATATGCTTTTGGAATGAATCTTCTTGTCTGAACCTATATGGTAATGGAGACAACTAGCATGTGTGGCTTGTTTTGCTTGTTAGGCTAGTGATGTGACCTCAGTAGCTTGCTACTACATCTGGTTGCATCTTGTCTGGCTATTTCGTGGGTTTTATGAAAAGATAAATAAACTCCACAGTTGAGAATCATATGTATGAATGCCCCGTGGACGCTTTTGATGAAAATTGGGTTGATTTGATGGTTGAATACACCATATGGTGCTAGGTTCATTAGTTGGCTACTTTTCTAGGGTTCTAGTGACTTGGATGGCTAGTACTAGATATACTCGTGCATATCTAGTGACTAACACTCTAGTTCTTGGTCTGGCATCTTCTTCCTAGCATCACTTGGTAATACCAAGTGATGATATACCATGTGGAGCATTTGCTCCACACCAAGTGTGTGTGTATGAGCATGTTTATGATGGATTGGATCATGAGATCCATCCAGGTAGGATGTATACCTTGCTCCAGCTCCTGGATAGATGTTTTTGTGTTGATGCAGTGCTTCTGGATGGTTGATTTGATCACAGCCCTTCACCTCCTAGCTTCTGGATGATCTATCCTTAGGTCACCATGATCTATGGATGGTTGGGTTTGGTTTTGGGGGTTTGATTTTCTCCGGATTAATATGGATATGCTCTACTGGTGGTTCTAAAGCTGTTCTTGTTGTTCTTCTTGATGAACTAATGAATCCAACCCTATCTCTAAGCATTGTGCTATTTATAGCACAAGGTGCTGTGCTCCTTGGTCGATGGCACTTGTGTATTTGTGTGTTGTGCTGTCCTGCCCTTCTCCCCTTGCTCATGATGGTGAAAAGCTGCTGGCTCCCTCTTTGGCTTTGGTTGGCACTTGATCCCTCCCTGCCAAGGCTTATCACTTGCATTTCTAGTTCTTTTTAACTGCCAAGTGTCAATGACACTTGTTACTGGACAAATTCTTCTATTTTCTCATATTCTACAGGTTTCCTAGACATATCAAGCTTTGGAGAATAACAAGATGAAGAATTAATGAAGAATTTAGTTTAGAAATAATCCATTTGATGTAATCTTCATTTTCTATATTTTGTTTATTCATTCTTGTATATTGGATATTGTAATGACAATGTAACTATGTGTGCATGATCAATAAAGCTCAAAGTTTTGCTTATGAGCTTTTGTAAATATTTGATATTTACTTATGAGTTATTTGTATATATTTGATATACTTTTGAATTATTTTTATAAGTGTGGTGTGGTTATGAATTCATAATTCATTTATATATTAATTATCACTTCTTTTGTTTTGAATTCTATTTGAAATGCAAATCAAATATTCTCCCAAAACTCTAAGTTTCAAAAGAGATCATGTCGAAATTCATAACACTCACCTTGCTCTAACCCTAATAACAACGAGAGAGAAACCTCGATCCCTCTTAGGTTTTATATATTAAAGCGCGAAAATTTCCCTCGTTTTGCGATGAAATGCACATCCCATTTCTAAATCTACCATTTGTTGGTCCTATGTTCTAGGATATTACAGTTTTAAGTTAGATAGATGATTGATATCTCTTCCATGTCTACATCATTGATCTCGTCTACTATTTCATAGGGTGACGAGAGGACATAGACAATCTTGGCCCCTGATGAAGATCGACCTCGCCCTTAAAAGGAGGTTGCGATCTCGTCCTCTCCATCAAAATGATGCACATCTTATTTATCAAATTATTCCACCAAACATGACAAGATGGATAGAAATATTATTTCGAAGTCACCATCGATACAATTGATAGTTGTCGTTACACCTAGAAGACTGATGTTGGGGTGACCATTACATGGTTTATGTGCCCTGACCTCACACTTGCGTGCATCATATGCAGCAAAATGCCTCACCAAGCCACCAATGGCGGGCTAGGAGCATAACCTATTGGAAAGATAAGCAAATTATCATATTATTTAACCCAAATAAATAGTAGACTTCGCATGATTATAAAAACAATGAGTAAACTAGACATGGGAACTAATACATGACATCTAATCATGATAAATAGATCTACTCCGAATGCTAGAGTAAGAAACTCTAGCAAAATATCAAAGAAAAAAGACAAGATCACATACGATGTACCCAGTGTAGCAACAATATTCGCATTGACCACCCATGGGTGTCGCCGAAGAGGTTGTTGATTTTCAGGCGGAAGTCGCCATCATCACGATAGAATTCATCTAACGACATGGTGCTTCTTGCGCTAGAGCACTTCCCAAAAACACGATCGCTTCTAACCAGTACAAGTATACGAGAGGTGGGGTCACCATAAATAATATTCATGGGTATGAGTCCGGCTCAACCCATGAAACAAGAGCGCATGGTGCTGTGAGCCTGTGACGAGGCGGGAAAATGGTGTGTGTGTGCTCCTTTTCTTCTCACTCACTTAGTAGAGCTAGAAGTGCTTACCTTACAAGCTGCTCTCACTCTCCTAACGAGCAACGTGGGTCATATGAGAATTTTAAATTTAGTGGTCAATGGGCTAAAGCCTACTAGCAAATTCTAGACAACGAGTGCAGCAGATCCTCATCGATCACAGCATGCACAAGTTGTAGGGCCCTTTTGTTGTGGATTTTTTTTTTGGCTTTTTAGGTGCTTTTTTGACTTTAAGGTTTTTGAAACCAAAAGAATAGGATTTTTGTTTTTGGCTTCCAAGATGCTTTTTTTGGCTAAGCCAAAAAGCCACAACAAAAGGGCCGGTAGAGAGGTCGCTGCCCTATCTACCGGGAATCCATCTTCATGATCTGCTCGATCTAATTAAGCTTTGCGTGGCAATCCAGCAAGTGATCAGACTTATCTCTAGTTGATTTAGTTGAAGCGGACAAGTCGACCGCGAGGAACTAATTGCCGCCAATGACAAGTCCAAATTGCTTTGCTCGCTCGCTGCACGGCAATTAGCGAGGGTGACACCACATTATGAAACCGTACGTGGTACAAAGAGATAAGAGTGAAATGTCCCGTTCCGTTGTGTCAGTTTGGCCCTTTTGAACCGCCGGTGCAGTCGATTTCGCTCGCGCCGGTCGTTCGTCCCTGTGTTCCATGGATTAATTACGTCCGCACGGGGAACGCCGACCTTTCGTTTTCTTACGTGTGGTTAACTCTGTAGCATGAAAATTCAGACTGGTGGAGCCGGCTCCGATTCCATGTACCACTCCTAGTCCCAGTCAACCACAAATCAAAGTCCCGGAGTGAAAAAAGAGAGAAGTGAGTGGGGCCTATGCCATCTCCAGCGCTCCAACGTAAATCCAGCTAACCACCCGTCAAGCACCGGCGAGGCCGCCGGTCCCCTTTTCCTCCGTCTACTGACTCGGCGACGGGAGGGAGAGGGGATCTCGGTTCTCCGCTGGCATGTAGATAGGGGTAGGGTTAGAGGTTTCTGTGACGCCGTGATGGTGAGAGCATCTCCACTCGTCTCCCCGACGAGGCCCCCGAGCGCCGTTTTTTCCATCCGAACGGCGAAATTCAGCCCAGTCGCGACCCCCGGTTCCTCGTTTTCGTCCGGATTTGGCCCTTCATCCATCCGGCGAGCCCATACCATCCCCGACCCCCCGAGGCGCGCTCGGGGACTCCGGACGAAAGAATTTGGTGTGAAACGTCGTGTGGACCCTCGTAGTCGGCGACAGGAAAGCCAAATCCTCGATTTCCCTCCAATTTACTTGCATATCCCCATTCCCTCCCGCCGAATTTGTGGATAGGCATCTCCATTCTCCTCCTCGTCTTCTCGTCCACCACCATGCCGCCGAAGGCGAGGAAGGCTCGGGCGAAGAAGGAGCGGCCGCTGGGTGTGTCCAACGCACAGTGGGCGGCGGACGAGCTCCGTCGCCGCGATCGAAATAAGCGCCGTGGCGGAGAGGGAGAAAACTCTCCGCGAAGAGGGCGGCGGCGTTCGCCGAGGACGAACAAGCGAGGAAGATCTCCATGGCCATGAGCATGGGCCATGCTCGCGGCGGCGGCGGCGCCGCCATGTTCCCCGGCCAATGGCCGATGCAAGGTACAAACAGTTCCCCGTCGACTTTCTCCCCTTCGAGCTTCTCGCCGTCGTCGCCTGCCATGTTCCAAGAGGCCACCTACGGCCAAACGTCCAGGTTCACGCCGTCGCCGCCCGAGCTCGCCGTCGGCAACCTGAACGAGAACCAGGTACGAGGGCACCTCGTCGGCCTGCGACGAGGGCCACTCCCGTTCGGTGCGATGGCGGCGCCGAACGACGAGGTGATCCACGAGATGATCAACTCCGGCTCCATGGCCGCCGCTGCGAGCCCGGGGTTCTTCACGCAAGAGGAGGCGAGGGCGACGGCAGCTGTCGCGGCGCACAACGACTGGGTGGAGGATGTGGCCGACGGAAGCCAAGCGAAGAAGAAGAAGAAGAAGAAGAAGAAGAAGAAGAAGAAGAAGAACAGCCAACTCAAACCTAGGTCGCCAACGCCAACCTGTCGACGGGAAAGAAGAAGAGGAAGAAGGACTCGCCGCCTGCCGAACCGCGTATCAAATGGACGAGGAAGGAAGAGGAGTGCCTCGCCGCAAGCTCGTCGATCCCTACTTCAACAAGACGATCATGAACCGGGGAGACAAGGCCATGGCCACCCATTAGGGGATCATACAGACGACGTGCAGCAAATGGCACGGCATACAGGAGGAGATCGAGACTCGCCCAGTGAGCGGCGCCGACTTCGAACAAAAGGTTAGTTGTCCTCGCCGTGTCTGCCTGTGTAGTGATCGCCGTGAGCTGACCCGTCTCGCCGTCCTCTTTTTCCCCAGGTGCGCCGTGCTTTCGACATGTACGAGGACGACACCGGCTTGATGTTCAAGTTCCTGAACGTCTTCTCCCGCATCGAGAAGTGCGAGAAGTGGGCGGAAACCCGCAAGAACCTCGCCAAGGGCAAGACCGAACAGTACAACCCCGACGCTCCAGCGCCTAGCTCGTCGGATGGCCGCCCGGAACTCGGCCAGAAGAAGCTCAAAGACCTCAAAAAGATGGGCCATTCCGCCGAGAGGCTGCAGGCGTCGTTCGACAAGTGCTGGGCCGACGCGAGGACGCACGCCGCCGGGAGGGACGATAAGTTCGACGGCAGGTGGAGGGAGATGCTCGCCAACCAAGGCGCCCGGATCGCCCTGCTGAAGCCGACGGCGGCGGCGAAGAAGAGGAACACAGACCTGGCGTTCCTGATGGGCGGCAACACGACCCTGATGGACGAGGAGACGAGGATTTGGTACGAGGGCCAACGCACCGACATCCTCCGACCCACTCCGGCCAGTTCTTCGTCGTCTCCGGCTCCTACCTCGTCTTCCTCACCGTCTACAACGTCGACTGCCGCCGCTTCGACGTCGACTGCTGCCGCTTCGACCACGGCGTGTGAGGAAACTGGGCCGTCGGACACCGCCGTGCTAGGCAGGACTGCCGATGCCCCTGTTTCAGTGTAATTTTCCTTCGATCGCCGATCTGTGGCTGATCCTTTTGCCGATCGGGATGATGATTTGTTTGAATTTCGACTATCTCCGCCGAACTCCGGGTGGACGACTGGAAATATGGTTCTCCCCACGACTTTATTTCGTCCAATCCGGCGGGTGTTTCGTCCGGATTTCGCCGTAGGGAGGCCAAACGAGTGGAGATGCTCTGACGGACGGGGCGCCGCGTCGAATAAAGTTTGCGTCGGCTCTTTCCCCACCTTGGCTAAGCCAGTTGTGGTGGTGCCAAAGAGTTGGTCGCTATGTCTTCCCGCCAGTCCTTTCGGCTGCTGAGGTCTGGGTTCAGGGATTGGGTCGGCGAGACGGCGGCGGCCACCCAATCTATGGATTTTGTGCTTCGGGTCCACCTCTGTCTCGGCGGCGTTTCCTCCTACGCAGCTTGAGGGCTCGGGAGCTTTGTACAGGAGCAGTTTCGCCGTCGGCGGCGGCGTCAATCCAGGCACAGATGGTGCAGGAGCTGGGTGAGCAGGTCCGGTGGCCTTCCTCGTTTTAGGCGCGGAAGGTACCTGGAATTGGAGGAGTCCGGGGCTATGCTCCGGCCGGCGAGCCACAAAGTCTATGGCGCCGTCCCTTGCGGCGGCCAACTCAAGAGGACCAAAAAAGCAAGGTTGCGATGGTGCTTCTCCATTACTCGAGGAGCTTCGTCAATGGCTGCTGCGGCGGCAAAGGCGGAGCCAGCAGGCCCGATGGATTCTCAGGGGTCTCCAGGGTGTTTTTTGTCAATATTTTGTGTGTGGAGGCTTTTCTGTAAAAGTTCTAGCTCCGGGTGTGTCTGGACCCTTCGGGTTGTGTCCGTGTCTTGTAATCTGTTTGCTTTGCTATGAATTTGACACGTGCTGTTCTCAAAAAAAAAAAATTGCAAATCCAGCTAGAGTGACCACTTACCGTCCGTGTAGATAAGAAATAGGCGAAAAACCTCAGGCCAATAGCCCAACCCAAAATGACCGATTTGTGTGCGCAGAGGTATTCGCGGCCCAAATTTATGCTTGAAATGCGTCGGTGCAAACATCAAACGAGTCAGTGCCATCTTCCTCCTATGCCTACATGACCTGCCCGCCAGAGACACAGAAGCCACTTTCACTGAGGCGAAGCCCTAGCCTGCGGTGACGTCGACCAAGCCGCGCCAACGCCCCCGACGTCCCAGAGCCCACACCAAACCCAACCCCAAAGTAGACCGCCACCGCATGCAGTGCGGGGAAGGCCAAAGAGCCGAAGAAGGAGCAGACATCGGAGGAGAGGGCGATACAGATCAAGAAATGCAAGGATCGGCATGTCGTCGTGCGGGCGAAGACAAGACCGTTAGCGCTGAGGCCGTGCGGCCAATGCCAACTCATAGCTCGGGCCATCGTTGAGGCCATGCTCCCGATCAATAAGCGGGAGTCAATCGACCCATGCGTCTTTGATGAGCTCTTTAAGTTCACAGCCGCACCGCCACCTCTACAACGACGCACATCACTTTTGTCGCCGCCTATGTTGAGTCCCTCAATGCAGCTCCAAGTGTCGCTCTCCCGGCTCGCCATCTCTCGGTCATCGTCACCGGATGTCCCGTACTACGAGGGAGTTGTCGGGGCCACATGCTCGGACTCGAGCCGCAACCCTCGCGGGTATCCGAGTAGTAATCCCCACCCCCTCCCCCCCCCCCGCAAACCGTTCAAGGAAATGAAATAGCCCCCTCCCGACACCCACCGAACCAATATGCTCACCGAACTCACGTCCCTTTAGTTCGTTCTATAGTCCTCTAATGCCCGATGATCCGTAGGAATACTATGTCGAGCACGACGAGGCCTCGCATTGAGGCTATGTTCCATGGCGGCGGATTTCTCCCGTAGATGATATTGGGACCGAAACCCAGACCCAAGGGTACGACATAGATGGACCCCCATTGTTCTCCCAATTTGGCCAACCTATGGAGAAAGACATGCTCGTTCTTGATGATGCCGACGATGAGGGCGAGGGCTTCGAGGAAGGTGAGGCAGAGGTCGCCGCCGAGGATGCCAATGATGGAAAGAAGAAGGGCACAAGCCAAAAGATCAGCGGCTACAAGCAACAAAGTTGACCGCATGCTCTCCAATTCTTGGTTGTCCATTAGCCAAGAACCTATATGTGGTGCCAAGCAAAAAGGACATGTGTATTTAAGGAAGGTCAACCAAGAATTCCATGAACGTTGGCGACTAGCTCCGTTCTGGATTCATATATAGTGCCCGCACAGCCAACTATCCCTCAAAAAGAGGTGGGAGAGTACATCCAGCAAGAGACAAACAAGTTTTGTGCGAAGATCGGTCATCTCGTTTCGCGCAAAGTGAGCGGTAGTAGCGTTGTCGATGTGGTAAGTGACAACCATATTTGTTTGTGCGATGTAAATGCATTGGCATATCACCAAGGTCTTACAATATGCATATGTTTAGGTGTCCAGGGCCTTGGTCGACTGCTTCAAAGCATTATGAGGCAAGGGCTACAACATGGTCCACTGTTGACATGTGGTCAAGAACGCTCCAAAGTGGAAGCTAGGCTTTGAGGCCTACCTGATCAGTGTCAAGAATGGCGAAGCCGGTGTAGCAGTGGCCTCCGATGGTGAAGACAAAGCCCCGCGGATAAATGCATTTCCATGTGGGCCAAGGTGCCACAAGTCCACCAAGACCGATCTGAATTGTGACGCTTCCGCCCTTACGTTGGGCGATGCCTTGAATATGATGGTGGCCAAGACACAAAATGCCTTTGCCAAGATCGAGGGACGAGAAGCGGCGCCAGGAGAAGGAGGCCATCGCTGCCACCTTCATCAACCTCACCAAAGAAGCCATAGAGGTCCAAAGGATGAACGGACAAGTTGCTTGCAGAGGAGAATCAGACATGTCCGCCGACTTGAGCATCATGGATCCGGATTAAAGGGCATGGTTCGAGAAGAAGCAAGCCATCATCCGCGAATGTGATGCGTGCTCACCCACATCTATCCTATTTTATTTCATTTCATTCGAACCTCTGCCCATTTTTAACTTGCACATCTACTATTTATGTGCACTATGTGATTGACTAAATTGGCTATGTTTTGAACCACTATTTTGATTGTTTGTAAATTTGGATACACAAAATCTGGTCGGGCGGTTGAAATGCATCGAACCATTGGGCTTCCTCGAACCAAATAAACATAAAATGCAATAAAACTAATTTAATGTGCAAGACCTGATCCAAACGAAGTGAAATAGACACTTTTCGAAAATAGTTAAGTCGATAGAGATGCACTAACTCATCTCAAAAAAGAAATGCACTAACTCAACTACTCCGTCAAACAGGGCCGGGCCAGGGCGGGAGCGGATGCAGGCAGGAGAGCAGACAGCAGACCCATGTTCTGTCATTTCGACGGGACGCTTTTGATCCACCCTCTGCCACTCTGCAATCCACTGCGCCCATGATTAACTGTCCAACAGCTCCCTGTACGTATTATCTTTCTTTTCTTTTTTTTTCTTTTCTTTTCTTTTCAAGTCTGAAATACAGCAGACGGCACGTTTAATCTTTATAATGGCGGCGGGGTCCAGTGGCAGCAACGTCATTGCACGGCTAGCCATGCCGCGCCTAGGTTCTGTATCGTCGGCTACTCGCCCGTACCACGCGTGCGTGTGCTCTAGTGTACTGGATGCCTGTGAAAATAGACCCAAAAAATTACTATTGCTCTTTTTATAAACTAAACTGCAGGTTCCGTAAAATTTACACAAAATTTTATTTTTTTCACGACGGCCTAGGCTGTGGTGTCATTCTAGCTAGCATAACACCCAGGTCTACGATGTCATGCATGGTCGGGTTTGGGGCGTCATACTATCAATCACGACGCTCCAGCCCTCGACATCCTTCAAAGAGACCATTTCGTGAAATATTTTTATATATTTCATTTTAGGGTTTTTTTCTTGTAAAAATGCCATTTTAGCATTCTTTTCAGTCGGTGACAGGTGCCTTGCGCGTGTTCTCAGCGCGCCTTGCTTGCCCCATTGCATATCTTGCATTGTAATTAGTTAACTCTCCTCTATCTAGCAAAGCGTGTTCTTCCTTTCTCACAAGGGAATATAAAATGAGCCAGCTTCTCTCCACTAAAACTCTTAATTAATGAGTTGGAGCAAGTACTTTAATTCGCTGCCTTTCATAGGGCATCAGTCAGGCTAAGACTAGTCATAGTGAGGAGTAACATAGAGTGGGGAGTAACATAGAGTAGTAACATGCACATGTTACTACTCTATGTTACTATCTTCACAGTGGAGAGTAACATACGTGTGGTATCATGCAAACTAATATTTATTATGTTGTAGACCTATGTTGCTTTGAAAAGTGTGATGTTATGGTAAGAGCTAGTACAATAAGATCTAGTTAGCAGGCTACAAGGATTTAAATATACTACTTATGCTTAGTTGGAAGGGAGAGAAGAAGAGTGAGAAGGTAAGTTGGCTCTTAGACTGCTCATAGTGGGAGTAACTTAGGTAGTAACATCACACATTTCAAGGTATTTTGGTGACATGGCATAGTAATAAATGAAGAAAGAGAGGAAGGTGGTAACTAGCTATGTTACCATAACATCACACATTCCAAGATAAAATGAGTCTACTAACAAATAAATGAGACTTTGCATGATACCATCTCTAAGTTACTTTCCACTATGAAGGTAGTAACATAGACTAGTAACTTATGCATGACACCACCTTATGTTACTCCCCACTATGAGCAGCCTAGCTCTAGCACGTGCTCCTAGGCACATTGTGAGGCTAAAAGGTGGGACATGTACTGATAAAGTAGTGCATTTTTAGAGCCACATGTTGTACATACTAGATCTATGTTTGGCTATACTATTAAACTTGATCTAACATAGCTAGTTACTCTCTTTCATTATTTATTATCATGACATGCCACCAAAATATTTTAGGATATGTGATGTTACTAACTATATTACTCTCACTATGAGTAGTCTAAAAATTAATGGACTTCATAGGACTCCAAATCCAGAAGACACCACAGAACTACACACCAAAGCACCAAATCATTTTTTTGTGGTAGTACATCAGCTAGCTAGGTTCATGCATGTCTACAAGTTAAGGAATATCCAACTAACCGAAAATTAATTGTGAGCAGTGGGCAAGCCCCAAAAGGATCGCGAAAGGGTGGGATTGGATGGTGATCAATGTCATGGGTCGTCGAGAACCAACCTGAGGTTAGGTGGTTAGGAGGATGGTTGCATCCCCAGTCCACCAGAGTTCAAACCTCGGGTTTGACATCTGTGTGTCTCATAAAGGTGGAATATTCATTAAGTGGAATGCGATGTTCCCGTCGACAGCGAGGCGCCTGTGGTAACTTCGTCAATTTCAAGATCCAATCCGCCAGCTCAGTCTTCCAGAGGTGCTCATAGGGTAGGGAGCGTGTGTGCGTTCATAGGGGTGGGTCTATACGCGTGTATGTGAGCGTCTGCGTTTGTACTGTATTTCCCAAAGAAAATATCATGGGCCGTCTATCAGGGATCTGACGATTGAGTTGGGTCTAGTCGTCTAAGATCTGTGCATCCAAAGTGTATACGTTTATACATGAACTACACGCTATTTAGTGCTACATTCGTTCCAAAATGTCAGCATTTTTAGAAGGGTATTTAAAAACACTTAAATTTTGGAACGCATGTAATAATTGTTATGTCGTTATATCTTGAGTTTTGTATATGGTTCTGTTAAATACCATGTATATCTTGTTGTATAGGACTCACGTTGTATTTGTACCGTGTATACCCCTCTCATATAGAGGTGGATCTTGTACCCATGTCCAATATATAAACACACTACGGCCCTATGTTAGGGTTACTTCGTCCTATGTTAGGGTTACTTCGTCCCATATGTTTTGATATGGAATTAGAGCGTAGTTCTTCCAAACGCATCTAGATCGCCGCAGCCAACATCATGTTGTACGCATCGTGTTCCTCATCGGCGTCCGACGCATAGGCTCTCAACATCGCCCTCTCGGAGAAGTTAACATGAGACAATGTTCTGCTTTGTCAAAGTCAAATCCTCTCATAGATTCGTGGAGCTAAGTTGTTTGGCTTCCTTGATGGATCATAGGCGTAACCGGGGAAGGAGTTGGAGACCTGATGCGTGCAGTCGACACGTCCGTTGGGAACCCCAAGAGGAAGGTGTGATGCGTACAGTAGCAAGTTTTCCATCAGAAAGAAACCAAGGTTTATCGAACCAGGAGGAGCCAAGAAGCACGTTGAAGGTTGTTGGTGGCGGAGTGTAGTGCGGCGCAACACCAGGGATTCCGTCGCCAACGTGGAACCTGCACAACACAATCACAGAACTTTGCCCCAACGTAACAGCGAGGTTGTCAATCTCACTGATACGTCTCCGACGTATCGATAATTTCTTATGTTCTATGTCATATTATTGATGATACCTACATGTTTTATGCACACTTTATGTCACATTCGTGCATTTTCTGGAACTAACCTATTAACAAGATGCCGAAGTGCCAGTCTCGTTTTCTGCTGTTTTTGGTTTCGAAATCCTAGTAACGAAATATTCTCGGAATTGGACGAAACGAAGACCCAGGGGCCTATTTCGCCACGAACCTTCCAGAAGACCGAAGAGCTTACGAAGTGGGGCCACGAGGTGGCCAGACCACATGGCGGCGCGGCCAAGGGGGGGCCCGCCCGCCCTATGGTGTGGGCCCCTCGTCAGCCCCCCGACTCTGCCCTTCCGCATACTTAAAGCCTCCGTCGCGAAACCCCTGATGCGAAAAACCACGATATGGAAAACCTTCCAGAGCCGCCGCCATCGCGAAGCCAAGATCTGGGGGACAGGAGTCTCTGTTCCGGCACCCTGCCGGAGCGGGGAAGTGCCCCCGGAAGGCTTCTCCATCGACACCGCCGCCATCTCCACCGCCATCTTCATCACCGCTGCTGCTCCCATGAGGAGGGAGTAGTTCTCCATCGAGGCTCGGGGCTGTACCGGTAGCTATGTGGTTCATCTCTCTCCTATGTACTTCAATACAATAATCTCATGAGCTGCCTTACATGATTGAGATTCATATGATGATGCTTGTAATCTAGATGTCACTATGCTAGTCAAGAGAGTTTTACTTATGTGATCTCCGGAGACTCCTTGTCCCACGTGTGTAAAGGTGACAGCAGTATGCACCGTGTGGGTCTCTTAGGCTATATTTCACGTGAATACTTACTCACTGTTATGAATGGCGTAGTGAAGTGCTTATTTATATCTCTTTATGATTGCAATATGTTTTGTATCACAATTTATCTGTGTGCTACTCTAGTGATGTGTTATTAAAGTAGTTTTATTCCTCCTGCGCGGTGTAATGGTGACAGTGTGTGCATCCGTGTTAGTACTTGGCGTATGCTATGATCATGATCTCTTGTAGATTGTGAAGTTAACTATTGCTATGATAGTATTGATATGATCTATTCCTCCTACGTGGCGTGAAGGTGACACAGTGTGCATGCTATGTTAGTACTTGGTTTAGTCGTGTTGATCTTTCTTGCACTCTAAGGTTATTTAAATATGAACATTGAATTGTGGAGCTTGTTAACTCCGGCATTGAGGGTTCGTATAATCCTACGCAATGTGTTCATCATCCAACAAGAGTGTAGAGTATGCATTTATCTATTCTGTTATGTGATCAATGTTGAGAGTGTCCACTAGCGAAAGTCTAATCCCTAGGCCTTGTTCCTAAATACTGCTATTGCTTCTTGTTTACTCGTTTTATCTGCGTTACTACCGCTGCGTTACTACCGATGCGTTACTACTTGCTTGTTTACTCGTCCCGGGCAAAGCACTTTTCTCGGTGCCGTTGCTACTACTTATTCATACCACATGTATTTCACTATCTCTTCGCCGAACTAGTGCACCTATTAGGTGTGTTGGGGACACAAGAGACTTCTTGCTTTGTGGTTGCAGTGGTTGCTTGAGAGGGATATCTTTGACATCTTCCTCCCCGAGTTCGATAAACCTTGGGTGATCCACTTAAGGGAAACTTGCTGCACGTTCTACAAACCTCCGCTCTTGGAGGCCCAACACTGTCTACAAGAATAGAAGCACCCGTAGACATCAAGCACTTTTCCGGCGCCGTTGTCGGGAGGAAAGGTAAAAAGGCACTCATACTCCGGTTCCGTGTAACGTGATTTCTTTGGCGCCATTGTGTTTGTGCTCGAAGCTATTTCCTTTAGATCCTGCAATTGCATCTTTTTGTTTCTTGTTTACACTAGTTTGGCATAATGGACAACAATGAGCTTCTTATTCTATTTCCTGATTTAAGACATGGATGGTTTGATGCGAAAATTAAAAAACCCATGGAGGAACATATAAGCACGAATACTTTGAATACCATTGTTGCTAATGATATGGAAAATTCTAAGCTTGGGGAAGCTGGTTTTGATGAGCATGATATTTTTAGTCCCCCAAGCATTGATGAGAAAATTTACTTTGATGATACTTTGCCTCCTATTTATGATGATTATAATGATATTGGTCTTTTGGTGCCGCCTACTATGGAGGATAAAGTTTATTATGATGATACTATGCCTCCTATATTTGATGATAAGAATAATGATGATAGCTACTTTGTTGAATTTGCTCCCACTACAACTAATAAAATTGATTATGCCTATGTGGAGAGTAATAATTTTATGCATGAGACTCATGATAAGAATGCTTTATGTGATAGTTATATTGTTGAGTTTGCTCATGATGCTACTGAAAGTTATTATGAGAGAGGAAAATATGGTTGTAGAAATTTTCATGTTACTAAAATGCCTCTCTATGTGCTGAAATTTTTGAAGCTACACTTGTTTTATCTTCCTATGCTTGTTACTTTGCTCTTCATGAACTTGTTTATTTACAAGATACCTATGCATAGGAAGCATGTTAGACTTAAATATGTTTTGAATTTTCCTCTTGATGCTCTCTTTTTCTTCAACTACTATTTCTTGCGAGTGCATCATTAAAACTGCTGAGCCCATCTTAATGGCTATAAAAAAGAACTTCTTGGGAGATAACCCATGTGTTATTTTGCTACAGTACTTTGTTTTATATTTGTGTCTTGGAAGTTGTTTACTACTGTAGCAACCTCTCCTTATCTTAGTTTTGAGTTTTGTTGTGCCAAGTAAAGTCTTTGATAGTAAAGTAAGTACTAGATTTGGATTACTGCGCAGTTCCAGATTTCTTTGCTGTCACGAATCTGGGTCTACCTCCCTGTAGGAAGCTCAGAAAATTAAGCCAATTTACGTGCATGATCCTCAGATATGTACGCAACTTTCATTCAATTTGAGCATTTTCATTTGAGCAAGTCTGGTGGCCTAATAAAATCCATCTTTACGGACTGTTCGTGTTTTGACAGATTCTGCCTTTTATTTTGCATTGCCTCTTTTGCTATGTTGGATGAATTTCTTTGATCCATTAATGTCCAGTAGCTTTATGCAATGTCCAGAAGTGTTAAGAATGATTGTGTCACCTCTGAACATGTGAATTTTTATTATGCACTAACCCTCTAATGAGTTGTTTCGAGTTTGGTGTGGAGGAAGTTTTCAAGGGTCAAGAGAGGAGGATGATGCAATATGATCAAGGAGAGTGAAAGCTCTAAGCTTGGGGATGCCCCGGTGGTTCACCCCTGCATATTCTAAGAAGACTCAAGCGTCTAAGCTTGGGGATGCCCAAGGCATCCCCTTCTTCATCGACAACATTATCAGGTTCCTCCCCGAAACTATATTTTTATTCCGTCACATCTTATGTACTTTGCTTGAAGCGTCGGTTTGTTTTTGTTTTTTGTTTTGTTTGAATAAAATGGATCCTAGCATTCACTTTATGGGAGAGAGACACACTCCGTCTGTAGCATATGGACAAATATGTCCTTAGGCTCTACTCATAGTATTCATGGCGAAGTTTCTTCTTCGTTAAATTGTTATATGGTTGGAATTGGAAAATGCTACATGTAGTAACTCTAAAATGTCTTGGATAATTTGATACTTGGCAATTGTTGTGCTCATGTTTAAGCTCTTGCATCATATACTTTGCACCCATTAATGAAGAAACACTTAGAGCTTGCTAATTTGGTTTGCATATTTGGTTTCTCTAGAGTCTAGATAACATCTAGTATTGAGTTTTGAACAACAAGGAAGACGGTGTGGAGTCTTATAATGTTTACAATATGTCTTTTATGTGAGTTTTGCTGCACCGTTCATCCTTGTGTTTGTTTCAAATAACCTTGCTAGCCTAAACCTTGTATCGAGAGGGAATACTTCTCATGCATCCAAAATACTTGAGCCAACCACTATGCCATTTGTGTCCACCATACCTACCTACTACATGGTATTTATCCGCCATTCCAAAGTAAATTGCTTGAGTGCTACCTTTAAAATTCCATCATTCACCTTTGCAATATATAGCTCATGGGACAAATAGCTTAAAAACTATTGTGGTATTGAATATGTACTTATGCACTTTATCTCTTATTAAGTTGCTTGTTGTGCGATAACCATGTTTCGGGGACGCCATCAACTATTCTTTGTTGAATATCATGTGAGTTGCTATGCATGTCCGTCTTGTCTCGAAGTAAGAGAGATCTACCACCTTTATGGTTGGAGCATGCATATTGTTAGAGAAGAGCATTGGGCCGCTAACTAAAGCCATGAATCATGGTGGAAGTTTCAGTTTTGGACATACATCCTCAATCTCATATGAGAAAAATAATTGTTGCCACATGCTTATGCATTAAAGAGGAGTCCATTATCTGTTGTCCATGTCGTCCCGGTATGGATGTCTAAGTTGAGAATAATCAAAAGCGAGAAATCCAAAATGCGAGCTTTCTCCTTAGACCTTTGTACAGTGCGGCATGGAGGTACCCCATTGTGACACTTGGTTAAAACATGTGCATTGCAAAGATCCGGTAGTCCAAGCTAATTAGGACAAGGTGCGGGCACTATTAGTATACTATGCATGAGGCTTGCAACTTGTAAGATATAACTTTCATAACTCATATGCTTTATTACTACCGTTGACAAAATTGTTTCATGTTTTCAAAATAAAAGCTCTAGCACAAATATAGCAATCGATGCTTTCCTCTTTGAAGGACCATTCTCTTTTACTTTTATGTTGAGTCAGTTCACCTATCTCTCTCCACCTCAAGAAGCAAACACTTGTGTGAACTGTGCATTGATTCCTACATACTTGCATATTTTACTTGTTATATTACTCTATGTTGACAATTATCCATGAGATATACATGTTACAAGTTGAAAGCAACCGCTGAAACTTAATCTTCCTTTGTGTTGCTTCAATACCTTTACTTTGATTTATTGCTTTATGAGTTAACTCTTATGCAAGACTTATTGATGCTTGTCTTGAAGTACTATTCATGAAAAGTCTTTGCTTTATGATTCACTTGTTTACTCATGTCATTACCATTGTTTTGATCGCTGCATTCATTACATATGTTTACAAATAGTATGATCAAGGTTATGATGGCATGTCACTTCAGAAATTATCTTTGTTATCGTTTTACCCGCTCGGACGAGCAGTAACTAAGCTTGGGGATGCTGATACGTCTCCGACGTATCGATAATTTATTATGTTCTATGCCATATTATTGATGATACCTACATGTTTTATGCACACTTTATGTCACATTCGTGCATTTTCTCGGAACTAACCTATTAACAAGATGCCGAAGTGCCGCTCTCGTTTTCCGCTGTTTTTGGTTTCGTAAATCCTAGTAACGAAATATTCTCGGAAGTGGACGAAACGAAGACCCGTGGGCCTATTTCGCCACGAACCTTCCGAAGACCGAAGAGCTTATGAAGTGGGGCCACGAGGTGGCCAGACCACATGGCGGCGCGGCCAAGGGGGCCCGCGCCGCCTCGTGGTGTGGGCCCTCGTCAGCCCCCCGACTCGCCTCTTCCGCCTACTTAAAGCCTCCGTCGCGAAACCCCCGATGCGAAAAACCACGATACGGAAAACCTTCCGCAGCCGCCGCCATCGCGAAGCCAAGATCCGGGGACAGAGGTCTCTGCTCCAAGCACCCGCCGAGCGGGGAAGTGCCCCTGAAGGCTTCTCCATCGACACCGCTGCCATCTCCACCGCCATCTTCATCACCGCTGTGCTCCCATGAGGAGGGAGTAGTTCTCCATCGAGGCTCGGGGCTGCACAGGTAGCTATGTGGTTCATCTCTCTCCTATGTACTTCAATACAATAATCTCATGAGCTGCCTTACATGATTGAGATTCATATGATGATGCTTGTAATCTAGATGTCACTATGCTAGTCAAGAGAGTTTTACTTATGTGATCTCCGGAGACTCCTTGTCCCACGTGAGTAAAGGTGACAGTGTGTGCACCGTGTGGGCCTCTTAGGCTATATTTCACAGAATACTTACTCACTGTTATGAATGGCGTAGTGAAGTGCTTATTTATATCTCTTTATGATTGCAATATGTTTTGTATCACAATTTATCTGTGTTCTACTCTAGTGATGTGTTATTAAAGTAGTTTTATTCCTCCTGCACGGTGTAATGGTGACAGTGTGTGCATCGGGTGTTAGTACTTGGCGTATGCTATGATCATGATCTCTTGTAGATTGTGAAGTTAACTATTGCTATGATAGTATTGATATGATCTATTCCTCCTACGTGGCGTGAAGGTGACAGTGGTGCATGCTATGTTAGTACTTGGTTTAGTCGTGTTGATCTTTCTTGCACTCTAAGGTTATTTAAATATGAACATTGAATTGTGGAGCTTGTTAACTCCGACATTGAGGGTTCGTGTAATCCTACGCAATGTGTTCATCATCCAACAAGAGTGTAGAGTATGCATTTATCTATTCTCGTTATGTGATCAAAGTTGAGAGTGTCCACTAGCGAAAGTCTAATCCCTAGGCCTTGTTCCTAAATACTGCTATTGCTGCTTGTTTACCGTTTCATCGCTACTATCGCTGCGTTACTACCGCCGCGTTACTACCGCTTGTTTACCGTCCCGGGCAAAGCACTTTTCTCGGTGCCGTTGCTACTACTTATTCATACCACCCGTATTTCACTATCTCTTCGCCGAACTAGTGCACCTATTAGGTGTGTTGGGGACACAAGACACTTCTTGCTTTGTGGTTGCGTGGTTGCTTGAGAGGGATATCTTTGACCTCTTCCTCCCTGAGTTCGATAAACCTTGGGTGATCCACTTAAGGGAAACTTGCTGCTGTTCTACAAACCTCTGCTCTTGGAGGCCCAACACTGTCTACAAGAATAGAAGCACCCGTAGACATCACTCACCGGCTTGCTGTAAACAAAGGATTAGATGTATAGTGTGGATGATGATGGTTGTTTGCGAAGAACACTAAAGAACAATTGCAGTAGATTATATTTCAGATGTAAAGAATAGGACCGGGGTCCTGATACGTCTCCGACGTATCGATAATTTCTTATGATCCATACCATATTATTGATGATACCTACATGTTTTATGCACACTTTATGTCATATTCGTGCATTTTCTGGAACTAACCTATTAACAAGATGCCGAAGAGCTAGTTGCTGTTTTCTGCTGTTTTTGGTTTCAGAAATCCTAGTAACGAAATATTCTCGGAATTGGACGAAATCAAGACCCAGGGTCCTATTTTTCCCGGAGCCTTCCAGAACACCCGAGAGCCGCCAGAGGGAAGCCCTGGGGGCCCCACACCACACCCTTGTAGGATAACGTAGCATAGAAAACAAAAATTTTCCTACCGCGAACACGCAATCCAAGCCAAGATGCAATCTAGAAGACGGTAGCAACGAGGGGGTATCGAGTCTCACCCTTGAAGAGATTCCAAAGCCTACAAGATGAGGCTCTTGTTGCTGCGGTAGACGTTCACTTGCCGCTTGCAAAAGCGCGTAGAAGATCTTGATCACGATCGGTTCCGGCGCCACGAACGGGCAAGCACCTCCGTACTCGGTCACACGCTCGGTTGTTGATGAAGACGACGTCCACCTCCCGCTCCAGCGGGCAAGTAGTAGTTCTCTTGAACTGGCAAGACGATCACGTGGTCAGGGTAGGGAGAACCTCGCTGAGCTTGAGGTGGAGAGAAATAGGTGAACCGACTCAACATAATAAAGTAAAAGAATGGTCCTTCATAGAGGAAAAGCATCGATTGCTAGGTATTTGTGCTAGAGCTTTGGTTTTGAAAACATAAAGTAGCATAAAATAAAGTTTTGAGAGGTGTATGTTGTTGTCAACGAATGGTAGCGGGTACTCTAACTCCTCGCCGACAAACCTTCAAAGAGCGGCTCCCATTTTATTTTATTTTTGGGTGGCATCCTTCCAACCTTTCTTTCACAAACCATGGCTAACCGAATCCCTAGTGCTCCGCCAACAATCTCATACCATGAAGGAGTGCCTTCTTTATTTTAGTTTTATTTATGATGACACTCCTCCCAACCTTTGCTTACACAAGCCATGGCTAACCGAATCCTTCGGGTGCCGTCCAACAATCACATACCATGGAGGAGTGTCTATTTTTGTTAATTAATTTGGGACTCGGGGAATCCCATTGCCAACTCTTTTGCAAAATTATTGGATAAGCGGATGAAGCCACTAGTCCATTGGTGAAAGTTGCCCAACAAGATTGAAAGATAAACACCACATACTTCCTCATGAGCTATAAAACATTGACACAAATAAGAGGTAATAAATTTTGAATTGTTTAAAGGTAGCACTCAAGCAATTTACTTTGGAATGGCAGAAATACCATGTAGTAGGTAGGTATGGTGGACACAAATGGCATAGTGGTTGGCTCAAGTATTTTGGATGCATGAGAAGTATTCCCTCTCGATACAAGGTTAGGCTAGCAAGGTTATTTGAAACAAACACAAGGATGAACTAGTACAAAGCAAAACTCACATAAAAGACATATGGTAAACATTATAAGACTTCATACCGTCTTCTCTTGTTGTTCAAAACTCAATACTAGATGTTATCTAGACTCTAGAGAAACCAAATATGCAAACCAAATTTAGCAAGCTCTATGTGTTTCTTCATTAATGGGTGCAAAGTATATGATGCAAGAGCTTAAACATGAGCACAACAATTGCCAAGTATCACATTATCCAAGACATTATAGCAATTTACTACATGTATCATTTTCCAATTCCAACCATATAACAAATTAACGAAGAAGAAACTTCGCCATGAAAATTAAAAGCTAAGAACACATGTGTTCATATGAACCAGCGGAGCGTGTCTCTCTCCCACACAAGCATGATGTAATCCAATTTATTCAAACAAAAACAAAAACAAAAGCACACAGACGCTCCAAGTAAAGCACATAAGATGTGACCGAATAAAAATATAGTTTCAAGAGAAGGAACCTCGATAATTAATCGATGAAGAAGGGGATGCCTTGGGCATCCCTAAGCTTAGACACTTGAGTCTTCTTGATATATGCAGGGATGAACCACCGGGCATCCCCAAGCTTAGACTTTTCACTCTTCTTGATCGTAGTATATCATCCTCCTCTCTTGACCCTTGAAAACTTCCTCCACACCAAACTCGAAACAACTCATTAGAGGGTTAGTGGACAATAAAAATTAACATGTTCAGAGGTGACACAATCATTCTTAACACTTCTGGACATTGCATAAAGCTACTGGACATTAATGGATCAAAGAAATTCATCCAACATAGCAAAAGAGGCAATGCGAAATAAAAGGCAGAATCTCACAAAACGAACAGTCCGTAAAGATGGATTTTATTAGGCCACCAGACTTGCTCAAATGAAAATGCTCAAATTGAATGAAAGTTGCGTACATATCTGAGGATCACTGCACGTAAATTGGCATAATTTTCTGAGTTACCTACAGAGAATTAGACCCAGATTCGTGACAAGCAAAGAAATCTGGTTCGCTGCAAGTAATCCAAATCTAGTACTTACTTTACTATCAAAGACTTTACTTGGCACAACAAAACACAAAACTAAGATAAGGAGAGGTTGCTACAGTAGTAAACAAATTCCAAGACACAAATATAAAACAAAGTACTGTAGCAAAATAACACATGGGTTATCTCCCAAGAAGTTCTTTCTTTTAGCCATTAAGATGGGCTCAAGCAGCTTTAATGATGCACTCGCAAGAAATAGTATTTGAAGCAAAAGAGAGCATCAAGAGGCAAATTCAAAACACATTTAAGTCTAACATGCTTCCTATGCATAGGAATCTTGTAAATAAACAAGTTCATGAAGAGCAAAGTAACAAGCATAGGAAGATAAAACAAGTGTAGCTTCAAAAATTTCAGCACATAGAGAGGCATTTTAGTAACATGAAAATTTCTACAACCATATTTTCCTCTCTCATAATAACTTTGAGTAGCAACATGAGCAAACTCAACAATATAACTATCACATAAAGCATTCTTATCATGAGTCTCATGCATAAAATTATTACTCTCCACATAAGCATAATCAATTTTATTAGTAATAGTGGGAGCAAATTCAACATAGTAGCTATCATTATTCTTCTCATCAAGTGTAGGAGGCATAGTATAATCACAACAAAATTTACTCTCCATAGTAGGTGGCACCAAAAGACCACTATCATTATTATCACAAATAGGAGGCAAAGTATCATCAAAGAAAATTTTCTCCTCAATGCTTGGGGGACTAAAAATATCATGAAAACCAGCTTCCCAAGCTTAGAACTTTCTATATCATTATCAACAATGGTGTTCAAAGCGTTCATACTAATATTACTACCAAAGATGCAAATAAGATTCCATAGGTTTTTTAATTTTCGCATCAAACAATCCATGTTTTAAATCAGGAAATAGAATAAGAAGCTCACTCTTGTACATTATGCCAAACTAGTGTAAACAAGAAACAACAAGATGCAATTGCAGGATCTAAAGGAAATAGCTTTGAGCACACACACAACGGCGCGTAGAAAATACTTTACCCGAGACCGTAGTACGAGAGCCTTTACCTTTCCTCCCCGGCAACGGCGCTGTAAAAGTGCTTGATGTCTACGGGAGCTTCTATTCTTGTAGACAATGTGTTGGGCCTCCAAGAGCGAGAGGTTTGTAGAACAAGCAGCAAGTTTCCCTTAAGTGGATTACCCAAGGTTTATCGATCTCAGGGAGGAAGAGGTCAAAGATATCCCTCTCATGCAACCCCGCAACCACAAAGCAAGAAGTCTCTTGTGTCCCCAACACACCTAATAGGTGCACTAGTTCGGCGAAGAGATAGTGAAATACAGGTGGTATGAATAAGTAGTAGCAACGGCACCGAAAAGTGCTTTGCCCAGGACGAAGAACAAGCAGTAGTAATGCAAAGATAGTAACGCAGAGAAACAAGAAACAAGTAGCGATAGCGTATTTAGGAACAAGGCCTAGGGATTAGACTTTCACTAGTGGACACTCTCAACATTGATCACATAACGTGAACAGTATAAATGCATACTCTACACTCTTGTTGGATGATGAACACATTGCGTAGGATTACACGAACCCTCAATGCCGGAGTTAACAAGCTCCACAATAATGCTCATATTTTGGTAACCTTTAGTGTAAGATAGATCAACGTACTAAACCAAGTACTAGCATAGCATGCACATCGTCACCTTCATGCATATGTAGGAGGAATAGATCACATCAATATTATCATAGCAATAGTTAACTTCGCAATCTACAAGAGATCATGATCATAGCATAAACCAAGTACTAGCACGGTGCACGCAATGTCACCTTTGCACACATGCAGGAGGAATAAAACTACTTTAATAACACATCACTAGAGTAGCACATAGATAAATTGTGATACAAAACATATTGCAATCATAAAGAGATATAAATAAGCACCTCACTATGCCATTCAACATTGAGTAAGTATTCTGTGAAATATGGCCTAAGAGACCCACACGGTGCACACACCGTCACCTTTACACACGTGGGACAAGGAGTCTCCTGGAGATCACATAAGTAAAACTCACTTGACTAGCATAATGACATCTAGATTACAAGCATCATCATATGAATCTCAATCATGTAAGGCAGCTCATGAGATTATTGTATTGAAGCACATAGGAGAGAGATGAACCACATAGCTACCGGTACTGCCCCGAGCCTCGATGGAGAACTACTCCCTCCTCATGGGAGCAGCAGCGGTGATGAAGATGGCGGTGGAGATGGCAGCGGTGTCGATGGAGAAGCCTTCCGGGGCACTTCCCCGCTCCGCAGGTGCCGGAACGGAGACTCCTGTCCCCAGCATCTTGGCTTCGCGATGGCGGCGGCTCCGGAAGGTTTTTGTGGTTTTCGTCGAACGCCCTCGGTGTTTTAGGTCGGGGGCTTTATATAGGCGGAGAGGCGGCGCAGAGGGCTTCCAGGGGGCCCACACCCTAGGGCGGCGCGCCCCTTGGCCGCGCCGGCGTGTGGTTGGTGGCCCCGCCCCCCTTCTCGGGCGTTCTCGTGTGTTCTGGATGCTTCCTGGTAAAATAGGAACCTCGGGCGCTGATTTCGTCCGATTCCGAGAATATTTCGTTACTAGGATTTCGAAACCAAAAATAGCGAGTAAAACAGGAACCGGCACTTCGGCATCTTGTTAATAGGTTAGTTCCAGAAAATGCACGAATATGACATAAAGTGTGCATATAACATGTAGATAACATCAATAATGTGGCATGGAACACAAGAAATTATCGATACGTTGGAGACGTATCAGTCACGTGGCAACATTCATGGTGAAGTTAGGGCGATATTTTTGCGGGCACTCGTGCTCTGGCTATAGGTGATGGGAAACGGCGGTGGGGATGGGAAAGCGGGATGTGCATGGTACAAAATAGGGGAGAGAAGGAGCGGGAGGGGCAAGCATAGGGGAAAATGAGTGCGTAACATGTCGGATGCGATCATACCAAGCACTAAAGCACCGGATCCCATCGTAACTCCGAGTTAAGCGTGTTTGGGCGAGAGTAGTACTAGGATGGGTGACCTCCTAGGAAGTCCTCGTGTTGCATCCCTCCTTTTTGCGTCACGCGGCAACATTCATGGTGAAGTTAGGGCGATATTTTTTTGCGGGCACTCGTGCTCTGGCTATAGGTGATGGGAAACGGCGGTGGGGATGGGAAAGCGGGATGTCCATGGTACAAAATAGGGGAGAGAAGGAGCGGGAGGGGCAAGCATAAGGTAAAATGAGTGCAGAACATGTCGGATGCGATCATACCAGCACTAAAGCACCGGATCCCATCGTAACTCCGGTTAAGCGTGCTTGGGCGAGAGTAGTACTAGGATGGGTGACCTCCGGGAAGTCCTCGTGTTGCATCCCTCCTTTGCAGTCACGTGGCAACATTCATGGTGAAGTTAGGGCGATATTTTTTGCGGGCACTCGTGCTCGGCTATAGGTGATGGGAAACGGCGGCGGGGATGGGAAAGCGGGATGTGCATGGTACAAAATAGGGGAGAGAAGGAGCGGGAGGGGCAAGCATAAGGGAAAATGAGTGCAGAGCATGTCGGATGCGATCATACCAGCACTAAAGCACCGGATCCCATCGAACTCCGAAGTTAAGCGTGCTTGGGCGAGAGTAGTACTAGGATGGGTGACCTCCTGGAAGTCCTCGTGTTGCATCCCTCCTTTTATGCGTCACGCGGCAACATTCATGGTGAAGTTAGGGCGATATTTTTTTGCGGGCACTCGTGCTCGGCTATAGGTGATGGGAAGCGGCGGTGGGGATGGGAAAGCGGGATGTGCATGGTACAAAATAGGGGAGAGAAGGAGCGGGAGGGGCAAGCATAAGGGAAAATGAGTGCAGAACATGTCGGATGCGATCATACCAAAGCACTAAAGCACCGGATCCCATCGTAACTCCGAGTTAAGCGTGCTTGGGCGAGAGTAGTACTAGGATGGGTGACCTCCCGGGAAGTCCTCGTGTTGCATCCCTCCTTTTTGCGTCACGCGGCAACATTCATGGTGAAGTTAGGGCGATATTTTTTTGCGGGCACTCGTGCTCGGCTATAGGTGATGGGAAACGGCGGTGGGGATGGGAAAGCGGGATGTGCATGGTACAAAATAGGGGAGAGAAGGAGCGGGAGGGGCAAGCATAAGGGAAAATGAGTGCAGAACATGTCGGATGCGATCATACCAACGCACTAAAGCACCGGATCCCATCGCAACTCCGAGTTAAGCGTGCTTGGGCGAGAGTAGTACTAGGATGGGTGACCTCCCGGGAAGTCCTCGTGTTGCATCCCTCCTTTTGCGTCACGCGGCAACATTCATGGTGAAGTTAGGGCGATATTTTTTTGCGGGCACTCGTGCTCGGCTATAGGTGATGGGAAACGGCGGTGGGGATGGGAAAGCGGGATGTGCATGGTACAAAATAGGGGAGAGAAGGAGCGGGAGGGGCAAGCATAAGGGAAAATGAGTGCAGTACATGTCGGATGCGATCATACCAAAGCACTAAAGCACCGGATCCCATCGAACTCCGAAGTTAAGCGTGCTTGGGCGAGAGTAGTACTAGGATGGGTGACCTCCCGGGAAGTCCTCGTGTTGCATCCCT